>NW_027527932.1:5817294-5823497 GCF_008692635.1 Crocuta crocuta
ACGCTAGTTAGGAGGCTTGGAAGTAAGTGATGGAATAGAGGAGAAAAGGCGATGTAGTTATGCTCTCATCGAGTTTACAGATGAGTAAAAGAAGATAAAAACAGACCCTTACGAACCAATGTGACGCGTTCCTTCACCAACATAGAGAAGCACGGGCTTCCTGGGGAACGCATAGCGAAGGGTCCTAAAGCAAGGTGCTCAGGGCCCTCTGGGGTTTTGAGGACAGGAGGGGAGGCTGCTGGGAAAACGGCATCTCCAGCGAAACCTGAAGAACGAGCCGGGGCTGGCCGAAGCCGGTGGGAAGAAGATAACCCCAGGCAGAGCAAAGGGCTTGTCGGCATTCTGCGTCATCAGGCCATCCTGAAAAGCCACCAAAAGGAACGTGCCTTACACAGCAAGGCCAGTAGGACTTGAAAAGGGGCTTTTAATAGACCAGAGACATGGTCTGCTATGAGGGAGGAGCCGAAAGCTTATTTCACTTTTTATATCACATTTTTGGTTATGCAATACATGCCCATGGTTTCAAAAACCAGAAACTATGAAAAGGCTTTCAGTAAAGGGTTTCCCTGGCCCCCAGTTCCCCTCTCTTCTAAATAGATGTCAAGTTTTCATGGTTCTCAAGAGTGCTTTCTGACTTCTTTGTGCTTCTACAAGCTAAGATGACTAGAAATTGTTACGTTTGTCTTTCTATATTCCAAAAGTAATGTACCATGCACTGTTCTGTGCCTTGAATTTTTTCAGCTAGCTTTGGACTCTCGAACATTGTTGATTTAGCTCTTATATCAGTATTTGTATTTGTATTCTTTACCTTTAACAAATGTAGGTCTCTCCTCCCTTACCAGAGACTTCTGAGGGGCAGAGGCTGTGTCTTATTCAATTGTGCATGGAGTAGATGTTCAGCAAAAATCTGTTGAATTGCAGTAGGTGATGAAAAAGTTTATTCTCTGTTGAATAAATCAGTTACTACCAGAAAAAGCAAACACTGCATCTGGCCCATTCTCTCCAATTTTTTACAGTTAATTATGCCACTTTTCCGACATCCACAAAAGTAAACCGAATACAAAATGAAGCTTCACGTGCCCATGCCCAGCTTCAATGATTGTCAACATTTTGGCGATCTCAATTCCCCCTATGCCCCCCACCCTTCCACTTTGGGGAAGAAGGGGGCTGCAATATTTTAAAACAAATGCAAGACATCATGTCATTTCCTCTGTAAATGCAGAAGAATGCACCTGTTACCTATAAGGCTTTTGCTTTCAGAAGAGAAGCACGTGCCAACAAAATTAATAGTAGCTCTCTGGTATCCGCCATCGTTCTCTGATTTTCTCAAAAACACTTTTTACGGTTGGCTTCAGGAATTGCAGCTCCACAAAGCCCACAGGTGATATTTGGTCATTGTGTTTATAGTCCTTACATCTCTTTGATTCCATCACAGCCGCCTCCTCTCTTCTTCCCTCACTCTTTTATGCCATTGATTTGTTAGAGAAACCAGGTCATTTGTCCCGCACCGTGTCCCACATTCTGCATTTGGCTGATTGCTTCGTTGCGGTAGCATAGAACTTGTCTTCCACCCCTTATCTCTTCTTGGAAACTAGCAAGATCCGTGTTTTGAAAGCTTCATCCTGGCTTCTGTGTGGAGAATGATGGAAAGGAAGGAGAGAGGACAGCGACAAGCTGAGGTCACCCAGGCAGGAGGGAACCGCCTCCAGATGGTAGCAATGGCCCATGGCTGTGGGGATTTGTGGACAGAGAGGACTGGCTGGTTCAAGAGATGCTTAGGAGGCAACACCAACAAGACTTGTTGACTAACTGGAAAGGGGTGTGCTTCCCGATGCTCTGTAAGAATCTGGGCCTCGCCATGAGGCAGACCACAGAGGCTGCTTTCTCCTAGAAAACGATTTACATGTTTACTGACATTCTCCTCACAATGATCATTTATGGCAAGTTTTAAGGGCGTACAGAGTTGTAGTATTATTGTTGGTATTAAATTTTATTGCTGTGGCTTTAAAACATAAACAAAAATAATTCCTTAAGTAGTTGGAAATTGTAATGATACTCTTGGGATTAGATTTTACTGCTATGGATACTGTAAAGCACAAGGATAATAAATTTAAATTGCAGTATTAGTACTGGGAATATAGTTTATTACTTTGGCCAGAACACAAAGAAGCAGGATTCATAACTCCTTTTTTTTTTTTCCCAACAGTAGATTTATACGCATTGGCACTGGGTCTGGTGTTGGGGGGGTGGAGGGTCAGAGGTCACAGGCATCACAGGCCCCATAGGACAAGGTAAGAAACCAGGCCCATAGGAGAAGGGATGGAAACTCTGATTCTTACAGGTGCTCAGGGAGCCGGAGAGAAGCAGGTCAAGTGAGCGGGAGGAGGTACAGGTGACCACATGGCATCGAGGAAGGGTCGTCTGGCAGGAATTGCTCTGAACCCCCACCTCACCGAACGGCACTGCATCCCACCCACCAGCACAGCCCACCGCTTCACATGCTCCCAATTTGAGCCCAGTTGTGAAATCAAGTTCTCCAGACCAGCAACTGCTTTGGGTCAGGGTGGTGCACGGTCTTGCCTGGGGCTTCCTCCTCGTCTGTCTCAGTGGAAGGGCCACCGAACGCCCAGCTGGAAACCTACAAGCGGCTCTTTTTTTTTAATGTTTATTTATTTTTGAGAGAGAGAGAGAGCGCATGAGCAGGGAGGGGCAGAGAGAGAGAGGGAGACACAGAATCTGAAACAGGCTCCAGGCTCTGAGCTGTCAGCACAGAGCCCGACATGGGGCTCAGACCCATGAACCGTGAGATCATGACCTGAGCCGAAGTCAGACGCTTAACCGACTGAGCCACCCAGGTGCCCATAGATGCTAAATCTTAAAAGACATGATGGCCTTACAAAAATCGGCAGACACAAGCAGAAAATAAATCTTGGGTCCTTTCTTGCTCTTCAGTACTCTCTGGTGCCCCTTCTGCCTCCTTCCTTCCCTCCCTCCCTCCCAGATAACCCCCGTGGCATGGAACCGAGGAGCACCCCCCGTTCCTCCAGACCCATGCATCCCCTCAACCCCAAGGAAACGCAGCTCTCATTTACCAAGTCACTTGTAGCACTTAGAATGGCGTTTACTCTTGTTACTGCTCTTATCTAGAATGTAACCTCTTCCCCGTCATTGTCTACCATTTATCTTTCAAGATTTATTTTTGACATCGTCTCCACCAAAAAGCCTACTTTTAAACTCCGGACTTCACAACACCCAGGAGCACGCAGCGTGGGCGCACAAACGCACACCCGGGGCTGTCTCCCGGACCCTACTACACCCTGGGTATGTATGTCCCTATCACAGTGCTTATCAGACTGTATTGGAAGCATCTGCCTTGTCTTAGGAACACTTCACTCCCCGCCCCCTTGTAATTTGCCTGAGGGCCGGGACTCAGTTTGTGTGCGAACTCCCAGAATCCAGTACCTGAATTTTGACGCCCAGCGGGCCCTCGATGGCGTTTGCCAAATGAGTGCATGAGCGAACGGATAGTATAAGATACAATGATATCAACAGTCAGTATCAGTACTTAAGTTAAGACATAGGCCTTTTGAACCTGAAAGAAAGATGAGGCTTTTGTTTGGGGTCAGGAGTTGTATTTATATGCTATGTTTCAAGTTCAGTCTGCAGTTCCTCACCTGTTTTCATTCTAAAACCCAGCAAAAGGTTACCTATGAACTCGTGGTCGAGTATAATTGGTGGATAAGCAATTCCTTCCAGTGCACTTTAGGGAGTGCATGGAAAGTAGCGCCCTGGCAACCACACAAATAAATACTGGGAGGAAAGCTTACCACGTTACAGTCAACTCGGAATGCAGCAAGTAGTTAAAGAAATTAGGTGTAGGAAGTTTGAATTCTCCCGAATGCTGGTCGCCCTAACTCCTAACTACTGCAAACTTCTTGTTTGGGGCAAACTCCTAAAGTTGCAAGTTATGTGAAGCGTTTTTCTTTGCAGCTGGTCCCCGCTGAGGTCATAAACTCCCAGAAGCAGAGTTTGGAATTCGGGAATACGGAAAGCGAGAGAAGCTGACGGGAACCAGGCCCCTGACCATGGCCGGTTCTTGCCTCTGTTTCTGTTTCCATAGAAATGGCCATCTGATTCGCAAAAATAAGTTCAAGATTCCTTTACTTTGTTTTCCTTTCTTCTTCCTTTGAGATAACCCCAGAAGGGCTGGCTAATCGGAGAAAACGAGCTTGCCGCTACAAGGTAGAAGGTTCGAGAAGTTGAATGTTCTCCGAGTAGCAGCAGCGCGCGTCTCTCCTCCGTCCACACGCTGCTCTGCTCCGGTGACAGCCGGTGACAGCCAGCCCCTCCCATCTGGGGTGAGGTGCTCCCAACCTTCGGATCACCAATCATCTTCCAAGTCACTTCCGGCAGTAGAATAACCTTTCTGACTGCACACGTTGCTGGGTATTCATGATGGTCCCTATCAAACTGAGATGAATGTGTCCTATAATGTCTGTTTTTATTACATTAGGCTGGGAAGACAAAATCAAAAGCACTACTTTCAACAAAAATGTCCTGTGTGGACAGTTCAATACTCTTTCCACAGGCCCTGGCGATTGCCCTCATTGTGTGCCGGATAAAGGCTAAACGTGCAGTTACCTGCCAGTTTGACAAGGCTGTTCTCTGGCCGACAGGTTGTTAAGGCTTTTTTTTTTTTCATAGCAGCCCTCTGATTCCACCAAACCCACTGGATTAACAAAAACCTGAAAGTAAAACAGCACAAAATGATAGCCCTGCATGAGCTGCTATTATACTTTGCAACCTACAATTACAGCAGTTCAATCTAAATGCCCCCAAAACATAATTTCATTAATTCAGGCCACTTCAGAACTGCTCGGTGCTTTCTCGTCTTCGAGTTGCTGTTATTGTTAGTTCTCAGCAGAGAAGGAGGAAGCTGGCACAGGCCACCGGAGCGATGCAGTGAGGAGCCACCGCACAGTTAAGATGACCGGAGAGTGCGGGGCTGGCAGAGGAGTGAAGAGGGGAACGTTAATTGGAGAGGAGAAGAAGAAGAAGAAGAAGAAAAGAAGAAGAAGAAGAAGAAGAAGAAGAAGAAGAAGAAGAAGAAGAAGAAGAAGAAGAAGGAGGAGAAGAGGAGGAGGAGGAAGAGGAAGAAGAAGAAGAAGAAGAAGAAGAAGAAGAAGAAGAAGAAGAAGAAGAGGAAGGGGAAGAAAAGAAAAAGAGAAAGAGCGGGTGGGGGAGAAGAGAGACAGAGGTCAAGGAGGGATTCTGTGGGCCGGTACATGGAGCTGTCCCCTGGGTCGCGTGCCTGTGGCTGGCACCGCCCAGGGAGCTGAGAAGCGCCGTGCCACCGAGCTGAATGTCGCCTGCGGACGCAGGACCCGGGCCTCAGAGCTGCTTCAAGACCAGCGTTCAAGGTGTCCTCTGGTGTCCGAGCCAAACCCTTTAAAGAGATTTCCTCCTGTGACAGAATTCTTGGACTGACACAGATGCACAGTGTGTCGTTAATTTACTTTATCAGAGGAAAGAAGAAATGCCCTCCTAGCATCCTCAGCTGGTCCAAAACCTCCCTCCGCACGCTGGCCTTCCGGGCTGGCAGAGGGGGTCCGGAGCACGTTTGTGGGGCTTGGGCACAGACGAGCAGCCCGTGCCGAGAAAGAGAGGGCAAAACATTTACCAAATGTATCTCGTTGGTGGATTCATCTCAGGGGCAGGACGATGGTCAAGAGGAGGGATTGGGGGAAGGGAAGGGCCTTGATTTTAGTATCAGCTTTGCCACTTCCGAGCTGTGACATGGGGTAGGTTCACGGGTGTGCACCACCCTTCCTCGGGTCCCTAACAAAGAGATAAAAACCGGCACCTGCCTCACAGAGTTTCCGTGAGAACCAAATGCCACAGGGCAGGGAAGGTGCTGGGCACACATCTGCCCTCAGGTGAAGGTTAGAGCCCATGGTTTGAAGCACAATAAAGATGATGTTGATAAAAGTAGGCTTAAAAGGCCGTGAGAGTGAGGGAAAGGGATTAAAAGCAATTTTAGGGTTTTGATTCTCAGTAGCAAATACCGAGACACGAAGCCTCATTTTGCTGGGTAGCAGCTTTGTAAAATCGGGCTCTAGAATGGGGGAGGTGTTCTAGAGCAAAGGTGATTCCATCTGTCCTGTCCCTTCCTGCTGCCCAGGATGGATGCTCGTGCCGTGTAA
>NW_027527932.1:5823663-5831143 GCF_008692635.1 Crocuta crocuta
CCCTGGCTGGAGAAACAGCCCCTGGCCAGGGAGCCATCTAGGACCGAGGACTGCCACACACGTTTGCGGCAGCAGGAGCCTTTGCAAACGCCGGCGCCCTGGTCTCTCTGCCCTTCCTGGCTGCCGAGGAAGGAAAGCAGCTGCACCCCAGAAAACAATTCCACTCAACAAACAATGCAGGGCCCCGACTAATCGTAATGAGGTCTGGTTCAAGTGTTGGCACACACACAAAATATTAATTAAAATAACGTGCATGATAAATAATATTGGGATCCAAGGCACAGGCTCCTCTAAAATCACAGTTGGTAATTATGTGAGCGTCTGCTAACACACATCCAGAAATCCAGTGTTGCTTACATGACAAAATTAGTCTCGAGGAGGTGACCTTGAGAGGTCGTCTCGTGTGAGTGGCTTCCTGCTTAGAAACTGAACAATGTCTAAACAGCCCTGCAAGAAGAGCTCTCGTCCTAATTTCCAAGGGCTCGAGGAAGAAGTTCCCTGAAAACTCAGTAATTCAGTTTAATAATCAGTATTTGAGTACCAACTAGTGTAAGGCTCTCTGCTTATAACTGGGGATAAGGGATGGGGGTGAGGGGGTGGCATACTCCACATTTTTGGGAAGTACTTGGTTAAAAAAAAACAAAAAACAGAGGGGGCACCTGGGTGGCTCAGTCAGTTAAGTGTCAGACTCTTGATTTTGGCTCAGCTCATGATTCTGTGTTCATGGGTTTGAGCCCCATGTTGGGCTCCTCACTGACAGCTCAGGCCCTGCTTGGGATTCTCTCTCTCTCTGGGTCTCAAAACACATAAACATTTTTTTTAAAAGAAGAAGAAGAAGTAACTGGTTATTGGTTAATACCGATCCCAGATAAAAAGTCCTTCTGTATATCTCACCTTAATCGTTCATGCTGCTGTTAAAAACCCATCACCACTGATTTGGTCCTTGACTGAGGACCTCACAATATTCTAGTTCTAGTGCTTCTCGGGTCTTTATCAGGCGCCACGGACTTTGGGGTAGGGCTGACGATGAATAAGCATCCCCGGTGCGCCTGCTCACGACCGAGATACGGACCCTGGCTTCCCACCATCTCCTGACACAGTGAAGCAATTGTGTGCCATCTACTTTATCCAGACCTCTTAAATTATTACCAAATTTGACATTTATTGCCCCAGTTAATACAGAAGCCTAACTGGGAAAGGAAAAGACCTCATTATCTTAATTCCAAAACCATTTTCTATTTGTGGCTCGGTCCACATTTCGGCATCTCGTTAAATGTATTTAATTTCATTCCCTCGACAATAACCCACGTACCACACCAGTGACCACAACTTCAGTGTCCCAGCCCCTAAATTCTATTAGCGTTCAGAGAGCCTCATGGTTGCAGCATAATGTTCAATCAGTGCAGAGAAATTAATTAAATTAAAATTATTTTTATTGTGATTTAATTAGCTTGATTTAATTACTTTGTTCACGGACTGAGCATTCTGTTTACGGCCAGATCCTCGCTCTCATTCGTGGCACGAACGTTCCCACAGAATCACACATTTTCTCTGTTCAGCCACTGGAGCGGGCCGGGGGAGTTTGCCAGAAACTCACGATTTATCACAATCAGCATCATCACAAATTATAGGAAGCATCCAGCAATATGATAACTTCTAAATGAAGTGTCTGAAAGCAGGTCATACCACCGGCCTCGGCTGTTAATCCGTCATATTTCATAGTCAACCTGACACCCTATCCAATTTGCCGTGCCTGCTTTACCGCCCGGCAGCTCTGGGAGCCACGGCCTCCTCAGCGCCCGCCCGAGGGGCCCTGCTGAAGGCCTGCTCAGCCCTCCTCGGCCCCCCCGCAGGCCCGACCCCAGCTGGCTGGACAACAGTGGCCTCCACATCGATGTCTTTCAAAAGGACGGTCAGCTCTGACTTGCCTGTATCTGGAATGTGTTCTCTTGCTTAGTGCACTCGAGGCTGTATGAGGGTGTTTTCGAACAACTGTATCTCAGTATATCTGGCTCTCTGTGTGGCCTGACATACGTTGTTTCATGAGCGGCAACCGTTCTGTCAAGAAAGGAGTCATACATAGCCTTTTCCAGAACTTTCTGTCCCTGTGTGAGTTTTCCGTGGCTGCTCTAACAAAGAGCCACAACCTTGGTGGCTGCAACAACAGAAATGTGTTGTCTTATGGTTCTGGAGGAAGACGTTCAACCTTAATGTCACTGAGCAGAAATCAAGATGTCGTGAGGTGGCTCTGCCTCCGGAGGCTCAGGGATAGAGTCCACTCCTGCCTCTTCAAGCTTCTAGTGACTGCCAGCATTGTTTCATTAGTGGTCATGTCGTTCCAATCTCTGCCTCTGCCTCTCTCTTTTTATGTGTGTTTATTTGTTTTTGAGGGAGAGAGCATGATCGGGGGAGGGGCAGAGAGCGAGGGAGACACAGAATCCGAAGCAGGTTCCAGGCTCTGAGCTGCCAGCACAGAGCCCGACGCGGGGCTCGAACCGTGAGATGATGACCTGAGCCGAAGTCAGACGCTCTACCGACCGAGCCACCCAGGCTCCCCTGTGCCTCTGTCTTCACACACCCTTCTCCTCTTCTGCATATGTGAGCTCCCTCTGCCTCTCTTATAAGGACACTTTTGATTGCATTTAGGGCCCAACTGGGTAATGCAGGGTAATTTCCCCACCTCAAGTCTTAACTTAATCATATCTTCAAAGGTTTTTGGTTTTGTGTTGTTTTTTTGTCAAGTAAGGTAACATTTATAGATTCTGGGGATCAGAGGCTGATATTCTGGGAGCCACCATTCAGCCACTACAGTCTCTAAGTTTCCTTAATTCTTTATCGACCATATAATTCTGGCTTTCAGGAAGGGACATAAAAATATTTTAAAGGCATGACATGAGTTAAAATAGATGTCCATACCAAAGCCCATTAAAATAATTAGAAGTTAATGTGATGGTTAAAGAGAATGCAAGTCCTTTAAAAATTTGAGTTTAAAAAAAAACAAAAAACTTTATTGGTTATTTTTGAGAGAGAGAGAGATAGAGTACAAACAGGGGAGGGGCAGAGAGAGAGGGAGACACAGAATCCAAAGCAGGCTCCAGGCTCTGAGCTGTCAGCACAGAGCCCGACGCGGGGCTTGAACCCACGAACTGTGAGATCATAACCGGAGCCGGAGCTGGACGTTTAACCGACTGGGCCACCCAGGCGCCCCCAAAATTTCAGTTTTCCCCAAGGCCTAGGAGAGAAGCAGGCCTGCCGCTTCACGTCCAGGGTAAGCAAGGACAAGCTTTGCAAACCTCGGTGCTGAAACATGCTTGCTTCCTGGGCCCTGACTGTCGTGGAGAGCTTGGGTGGGCGGCTCTGCTCCCTTCTCCTCTGCCTCACATCCTGCCCGAGGGGGCTGTAGTTACATGTTCTACAAAATGTTGAATGAGGAACTTATGCCACCGGCCAGAAGTGAAATAGGGCAGGGACTGTGTGTTTTTCAATGACCTAGAACAAGAGGAAGTGTTAATTTCAACACGAGCTACTCAGGCTACTGATTAGAGAGCTACAGCCTATGGCTGGGGCGCCTGGGTGGCTCAGTCAGTTATGTGTCCGACTTTGGCTCAGGTCATGATCTTGCAGCTCATGAGTTTGAGCCCCTCATTGGGCTCTGTGCTGGCAGCTCAGAGCCTGGACCCTGCTTCGGATTCTGTGTCTCCCTCTCTCTCTCTGCCCCTCCCTTGCTCACACACTCTCTCTCTCAAAAATAAACATTAAAATTTTTTAGAAAATAGAGCTACATCCCCACAGGCAGATGTGCCAGACCAGAGTTTATTTCCAAAAGAAGTTCTATATCTGCCTCTTCCAGAACGCCAAAATGGCGCACAAGCTGACACAGCGGCGGCTGATGCCATGCTCTGGTTTTGGAACCAGACCTGGCTTCCTGCCCAGCCATGCCTCTTCTCATGTGACGTCATTCACAAAACCTGACCTCACTAAGCACCAGTTCCCTCACCCGGGGCAGGTAAATTACACGGGCTCCTTGAAGACAGGGCTCTTCCTTTCCCGTGTGCAGCTTTGAGCACGTTGCCTGACGCACAGAGGACCGTCCGCAGAAATTCCTTCACAGGAGCCGAGTGTGTGCCTTACCTGCCTCACAGACCCAAGGCGACACTGGGCACACTCTGACTCACACCCAGGAGATCCTGGCCAATAGCCGGCCAGGGCAGCTCTGGTTACTGCTTCCCCTGCCCGCTGGCCTCCTCTCGCCCTGGCCAGCGGCAGCTTCTGCACCAGCCTGCCAAAGTCCAGAGTGACCGCCCATGTCACTTTGCTGCCCTCTGTGGCTCCCATCCCCTGCACACCTCACCTCGAAGCCCCCGCCCCCAGCATCCTCAGAAAATAAAACCACATAACCACCAAAAAACAAAACAAACAAAAAACAATTGTGTGTGTGTGTGTGTGTGTGTGTAGCATGCTCCTTCCGGAGGTAACACTACACAGGCAGAAGTTGTCATTCCTCTTGCACTAAGTCCCTTGGCAAGGTCCCTTCCAGCCACATGACACTTTCATCTCTTAAAATCGGTCCCTGAGAATGTGCCTCTGCACTGGGAATGAGTAGAAAGACGTCTCCATGACGCACACTCCTCATTTCAGGGGGCCTGCCCTAACAAGGGGGACCATGTGCAAACCTTGGAGATTATCTAGCTCAACATCCTCTCTTTAGGGAAAAGAAACCCCAGGGTCGTCCAGGGTCACAAGGCTTGTTAGCAACGAAGACGGCAGACAGCCAGATCCCACCCGTACCGTCTGCTAGCGTGTTCTCCATTCTTTTGTGCTCTTTCTTGAACCCAAGGTCTTCACTTGACCTTGTAAAACTGACTCAGTGCACTACCTCACAGCCAAGTGTTAAGTGTTCCAAGTAGAATGTGTGACTGATTCTTCTCACACAGGTTGGGTTGTGAGAACTTATATATAAAAACCATTACAAGGTACTCTGAAAAAAATGTCAAATGTTTTGGTACTGTTTGATTTTGTAGTATGTCATTTTCATTCTTACTTGCCTCCCCTGCATTTTTTAAGTTGTTTTATTAGTCATTATCTTGGGGATTACGGTTAACATCTTAAAACTGTAACAACCTCATTTGACTAATACCAACTGAATTTCAAGAGTATACAAACACTGTGCTCGTAATGTCTCCAGCTCCTCCCCTTTACATCGGTTATTGCTACAGATTGCACCTTTACACGTTGTGCGCCCATTAACATAGACCTATAATCATTGTTCCGTGCATTTGGCCGCGAAATCATATAGGAAAAAGAAAGAGGTTGTGAACCATTACAAAAGTGCAATGATACTGGGTATACTTCCCCATAGAGTTACCTTTACCAGCGTTCTTTGGGGTTTTTTTCTAATGGTTTTGATTTAAAATCTACTGCCCTTTCATTAGCCTGAAAGACTCTCTTTAACATTTATTGTACAAGAGGTTCAATAGTACTGAACTCCCTTGGCTTTTGTTTATCTGGAGATGTGTTCATTTCTCCTTTGCTCTTGAAAGCCAGTTTTCCCAAATACAGGATTCTCAGTTGATGGGCTTTTTCAAGACTTTAAATATGTCCCCCCACTGCTTCTGGCTTCCATGATTTTCGAAGAGGAATAAGGTGTTAATCTCACTGTGGCTCCCTCAAAAGGGATAAGTCCCTTCTCTCTTGATTCTTTCAAGATTCTCTCTTTGTGTTTTGACAGTTTGATTCTAATGCATCTCCTTGGGTTTATCCTGCATGGAGTTCATAGAGTTTCTTAGACATGTATGTTCATATATTTTTTCAGATTTGGAAAATTTTCAACCATTCATTATTCCGATTGTTTTCTTCCCTTTTCTTTTTTCTCCTAGGACTTCTTTCCAAAATGTGTATGTTAGCATGTTTCATGATAGTGCACACATCCCTCGTGCTCAGTTCACTTTTCTTCACTTTCTTTACTTTTTGGTCCTCAGACTAGATAATTTCAGTTTCTTACCTATAAGTCATGGACTCTTTATTTTGCCTGCTCAAGTCTTTTGATTAGCCCCTCTAATGAATTTTTCATTTCAATTTTTGTAAGTTTACCTCCAAAATTTCTGCTTGGTTCCATTTCTTAATTTCTGTCTCTTTGTTGATATTCTCATTTTGTTCATACGTTATTTTTTTTTCTTTTTCTTTTTCTTTTTGTTCATACGTTATTTTCTCAATTTCTTTTAGTTCTTTGTCCATGGTTTCTCTTAGTCACTACATTATTAAGGCAGCAGATTTAACGTCTTTGATTCATCATTCTAATGCCTGGGTCTCCTCAGAGATGATTTCTACCAAATTATTTTTCTCCTGTGAATGGGCCATATTTTCTCAGGGGTTTTTTGGGTTTGAGGTTTCCTGTTTGTTTTTTGGGTGGGTATTTTTGTTTTGTTTTGTTTTGTTTTTGGTAGATTCTGTATTATTGTTGTTGAGAACTGGACATTGAGTATTAAGTTATGGTAATTAACCCTGGAATTTTAACTCTTCCACACCCCTGGAATTCCTAAATCTTACTTGTTGAAAGTGAAAGCCAACCTTTTATTACTTTTCCACACTAGTTTTGCAACATGTGTATTCCTTGTTTTGTGAGGTCCCTGATTCTTCTGTTTTTTTTTTTATGCCTGTAATCAGCTAGTAGCCTGACAAAGATTTCTATAAATGTCCATCTTTCAAACGGGGTGAGAGGGAGAAAAAAAAAAATAGTTCCTTTCTGTTTAAATCTCTTCAGAAGCTGCTTTGCAGTCCATGAATGGGCTGACATTTCCTGCCAACTCAATTATTGTTTTGGTGAAGGGACAGATTCCTAGAACTTTCTACTTTACCACCTTTTTGTGATGTCACCAGTAGTGATTGATTTTAATTTAGAAACAAGAGAGAAAATAATAATTAATTCAAATGCTTTTTCATGTTTTTGCCAAACATGAAAAAATATTTCATCAGTGTGGATCTTGACGGCCTCATGGTATCTCATGAAAGATTAAAGAACCCAGTGATTTTTGCTGGCCATCTTTAAGTCACATATTCTAAAAAATCCCTTTCAGAGGCAAGCAAAGTATAAACTATACTGGAAGCATGACCTAGAAAAATCTTTGACCCAGAAGAGTCTAGTAGGAAGGTCAGAACTGAAAGACCAAAGTGACAATGCTAAATAAGAGTTTCTAGGCCATGAAAAGGGAACGATAGTTCTCAGGGTCAAGAAATGTTTGTTCAAGAGGAACACTGAGTCTTGGGCACCTGGGTGGCTTGGTCAGTTAAGCGGGTGACTCTTGATGTCAGCTCCAGTCATGATCTCACAGTTCATGAGCTCACACCTTGTGTCGGACTCTGTGCTGGCATCGCAGATCCCGCTTAGGATTCTCCCTCTCCCTTGCCCCTTCCTGGTTCTCCCTCTCTCTCTCAAAATAAATAAATATTTTTTAAAAATTATTTTAAAGTAAAAAGATTCTCT
>NW_027527932.1:5831287-5837710 GCF_008692635.1 Crocuta crocuta
TGCCCCTCTCCCCCACCTCATACTCCCTCTCAATAAATAAATAAATAAATAAATAAATAAAAAGATACAATTTTTACAAAAGAGTGCACTGGGTCTGAACACAAAGGAGACCCTCAGCCACTTGTACGTATTATACATACTCTTTGCTTAGCACTCACCCACTTGGTGGCTTCTGACATCATCTTATGGTCCAGTTTGGTCACTTAAGTTGTATATCATGTGTACTTTGCTCTAGCATAATTAGACCTTTCTTGAGAACACGAATAATTTAAACATTATAATTAAGCTAAAGGAGGAAGAAGAAGAAGAAAGACTAGGGTTTGGGGAAGGGTGTATTCATTTCCTGGGGCTGCCCTAACAAATTACCACAAACTCGATGGTTCAAAACAACAAAAATTTATTCTCTCACAGTTCTGGGGACTAGAAGTCAAAACTCAAGAAGTCACCAAGATGGTGCTCCTTCCAAGAGTTCTGAATCCTGCCTCTTCTAGCCTGGGGCCTGGTGCTCCAAACATTTCTTGTCTCACGGTAGCCTAATTCCTACACTGCCTCTGTCTTGACAGGACCCTCTCCTCTGTGTGTCTCTCTCTCCATTCCAGTTGCTGCCAGATACCAATCACTGGATTTAGAACCTACCGTAAGTCTAAGGTAATCTCATCTCAAGATCTTTAACTTAATTGCATTTGCAAAAACCTATTTCCAAATAGGATCACATGCACAGGCACCATGGGTGTAGTATAATACAAGAAGATATTTGGTCTTCCTCCCCTGTCCTGACACAGAACTCTTAGAACCTTGGAATTTTCCTGAGGGGTAGGGAGTGTCTTTTGTTATTCATAATGTGTCCCTTTCAATGACACTGAAGTTTATGCAAATGAGGCGACTAAGGGCCTCTTGACACCCTCAGGATAGGGCTGGTTACCAGGAAGACCAAGTAATTAGATGGTGGAACTCAGCCTCACCCACCCATCTCTGGGAAGGGGTGAGTAGGAAGGCATGAGATTGAGCTCTATAAAAGCCCTTAAACAATGTGATTCAGAGAGCTTTGGGTTGCTGAACACATCAAGGAGTTGGGAGGGTGGTGCTCCCAGAGAAGACTCGGAGGCTCAACGCCCCTGCCCTATGCCTTCCCTGTGCATCTCTTTTATCTGGCTATTCCCAAAATGTATCCTTTATAATAAACCAACAAACACAAGTAATCAGTTTTTCTGAGTTCTGTGAGCCATTATAGCAAATTATCAAATCTGAAGAGGGGGTCATGGATACCTTCAGGTATACATGGTCAGTCAGAAGTCTTGGTGACCTGAGACTCACGACTGGCATCTGAAGTGGGGCAGTCTTCTGGGATTGAGTCCCTAATCTCTGGGGCCTGAGCTAACTGGGTAATCCACATCAGAATGTAACTGAATTGGTGGAAAACTAGTTTTCATATTGAAGAATTGGGAGAATTGGTTGATGTCAGAGAAAACATCCCATAAAAGTTATTGATTTGGATGTATCTTTTGGAGGAAGACATAATTCAACTCCCTACTAAGAAGAATGGAAAGAAACAAGATCCTTGTATTCTCACAAAATCCATAGCACTGAGGAAATATTAATTAAATGCATGTGTGTGTTACAAATGGAATCAACTTAAGAAGGCAGAGAAGTTAATGGTGCTTCATGATAGAGACTCCTTTTGCCCCTAGTTAGACATGAAGTCTTGCACAAACTTTATATGGAAGATTATAAGACTTCTTCAGTATTTATTTCACCTGCCCATCAATCCTGAGTGTATATCACAGGGGGTCTTTTAGGAGGATAGGCAGGAAATATGGATAACATTAATGAGTGTGAAATCTCTGAGGTACTGCTGGTAGTGCTAAGGAAGCATTCAAAGATTTAGAGCCCAAATTTAGGCACCTTTTGACTCCTTACCTGGAATGTGTCCTGTAGTTTCTCACCATTAAAAGACAAGTGCTTTATATTCATGCCAAAGTCCAACAGCCAGTGGAAGGGGTGCCATTCATTGTTCTCAATCTTATGAATTTCCCTTTTCTTTCATGGAATTTCTCTTCTTTTTCTAGCATTACATTCTTTCCCTTTCTTCCTTCCTTCCTTTCTTCCTTACTTCCTTTCTTTCTTTTCTTCTTTCTTTCTTTCTTTTCTTTTTTCTTTCTTTCTTTCTTTCTTTCTTTCTTTCTTTCTTTCTTTCTTCTTTCTTTCTTTCGTCCTTCCTTCCTTCCTTCCTTCCTTCTAATAATAACATGTGGCACGTGGGTGGCTCAGTCCGTTGAGCATCTGACACTTGATTTAGACTCAGGTCCTGATCCCAGAGTCATGGGATGGAGTCCCACATTGGGCTCCATGCTGAGTGTAGAGCCTGCCTGGGATTCTCTCTCAGTCTCTGCCTCTGCCCCTCCCCCCACTCATGCTCACTCGCTCTCTCACTCTCTCTCTCTCTCTGCATGTCTGTGAAAGCAAATAACAAACATTTGCTTTCACAGACACGCAGTTTTATCCTGCATCAATGCCATGAGGTTAGTACCATTATTGATAGTTTATAGAGAGTGAAATGGGGCCTCAAAGGGGTAACATAAGGTTATGCAGACACTCGGCTGTGGAGTGTAAACAGGACCCAGACACCACAACCCCTGTGATGACTCCCCTTCTGCTCCTACTCTTTCCTTTGTCTCCTTTACCCCATTCCAAAGCCCCTCACAGGCGTAGCACATGCACCCATTATTTTAAGATCCATGAGTTCCAGCACTCTGAGGACCAAACTGCCTGGGGAGCTTTTATGAAAGCCGATGACTGGCCCCATCCCAGGTCAACCAAATCGTGACATCTGCTGGAGTGGCTTGGACATCAGCAGTTTGCCAAAGCCCCAGGTGATTCTAATGCACAGCCACGATTGAGAGCCACTGCTATAGATAGGGGCTGCACCTCTTATTAGCCATAGAATAGAAATTATTCACTCTGCCGGGCATCCGTACATCTTTACAGCATGTCTTAGTAAACCTGGTGGATGAAACCCAAGGACAAAGTGATCAATGAGACTTATCGATGGCATGTTCGATGTCCCCTACCTCCTCCAACCCCCCAGAAAGAGTCATAGAGTCATCATAACCAGGGAGAAATGTCTTTAACTTTCATGTAAAATAAGGGAGAACGGTATTGATGCGCTAGAAACTTTGAGGACGTAGGCCTGATTTGGTGGCGGTGAAGACGGAGGGGTCAAAGCATTAACCAGAAACGTGACAGCGCTGACAAAGAAAGGCCATATGGGAACTAAGGGGGTAAAATTCCCCCCCAAAGACCTGGGAAATTCTCACCCCTGAACTACTAGAAGATGGGATTGTGAGACAGCGGGTGGGCGGGACTTAGGGCACTTCGGCAACTACACCCTGTCTCATACACAGAACTGCGGGCCTGCCTGGAGGGATTTGGGGAAGGCCCTCCTCAGCTACCCAAGAAATAAAAACTTAAAATTTTCCCTCAGGGACTCAGAGAACAGGAACCAATACAATCACTGACAAAATGGTCTCAAATTTCCAAGCCAGATAAATATAGATCTCCTTTCAAAGGAAAAAGCAAATTGAAGCAAAACAAAAAACCCAAAATATATGAAAAGATTTAGCACACAAAAAAATACCACATCTTGAAGAATCAGAGCAAATGCTTAATCCCCACACTTATGAACTTCTTCCAAAAAGCTGGGATTTTTAATTTGGATTTTCAGCATGTTGAAAGGAAAATGGCTATAAAGAAGAAACAATTGATAAATATTTCTATTGGTGAAAATCACGCTCACTAGATTTTTTAATTTTTTTCATTAGAATTAAAAAATTCTTTTAACATTTATTTATTTTTGAGAGAGAGAAAGAGAGAGAGAGAGAGAGAGGAGACAGAGCATGAGTGGGGGAGGGGCAGAGAGAAGGAGACACAGAATCTGAAGCACCTCCAGGCTCTGAGCTGTCAGCACAGAGCCCGACGCGGGGCTCAAACCCGCAGACCACAAGATCACGATCTGAGCTGAAGTTGGATGCTTAACCAACTGAGCCACCCAGGCGCTCCACATTAGAATTTTTTAAAAATTAACTTTAATCTGAGCAGTGCAGCCGATTAAAGTTTCCAAAGATGCCAAATTTCCCAACCCACATGCTCATATACAAAGCGACCTTCCTCTTTTATGGAAGAAGGGTCTATTTCTCTGCATTTGGAATCTGGGCAGGGATCAGGAAAAACAGTGTGACTTTTCTGACCAATAGAATATGCTGGAAGTGAGGCTGTGCCAGGCTCTGGTTATGCTGGCCTGACAGCTTGTACATCCTGCCTATTGAAAGTCAACATCCATTTAAAAAGCATGACCACCCTGAGAACACCAAGCTGTGAGAAGTCCAAGCCATGCGGAGAGATACCGGAGAGTGAGACGCCACAGAAAGACAGAGAAATTGAGAGAAGTCGTGCCTTGGGAGGGAGAAGCCAGCGTGGAAGTAGACCCCCCCCATCCCAGCTGTACCAGCCAAGGCCATGTGATGAGAGATACACCACCCAGCCAGCCAAGCTACCAAATTCCTGACCATCTATATAATAAGCGAGATAAAATGGTGGCTCCAAGTCACAAAGCTTCAGGGCAGTTTGTTAAACAGCCAACAGCAGCCTGGGGTGCCTCCCAGAGACAGGAGGCTTTGGTGAATGTATAGCCATCTTCCCCAGCTTCGTTCCCAGAATCCCGGCAGCCACGATATTACCCTAGAAGCAAGACAAAGGCAGATTCTCCTCTGGGGATTCTGACCAGTTCTAGGGAAAACACCTCAAGCAACTCACTTGAGAGCTCCCCACAGCCACCTTACAGAGAAGCTTTTTTGCCGTGGGATCCCACCTACAGACAGCCTCCAATCACCTTTCAGTCCCCTACCTTAACCATGTGCAAACAACCCACAATTACCAGACCTGTGAGAACATCTTTCATAAGAAGCACACAGAAGAAAGGAGATTTAGAGGAAATAGATTATGAGGGGAGGAGAAAACTAAATGGCAAAATGATCATTATTGCCCATTAAGGAGGAGATATAACAGAAGACCCTGCATCCATGAAACAAGAACAGAAAGCTATTAAAAAGAGAATGTAGTCCAAGAACAAAAAAAGAGCTTTTGGAAATTAAACATATGACAGTGTAAGTGAATAATTCAGCAGAAGGGTGGGGCAGTAAGTTGAGGAAGCTTTTTGGAAAGGAGAGCAGAAGTCAGAGATGACAAATAAAAGAATACGATAAGAAAATTAGAGGACCAGTACAGACCAAGAAGTATCTATTTCTTCTGAATAATAAGAGTTCCAAAGAGAAGGAACAGAGAAAATGGAGTGGAGGAAATCACCAATAAAGTAATTCAAGGGAACTTCCCAGAATTGAAGGGTATGACACACCAAGTCACATCATCACGAAACCTCATAACATTACTTAGAAAAAAGAAGAGTCTTCAAGGAGAGGGAGGGCGGAGAGAGAGGGACAGAGATTGAGAGAGAGAAAGGTCACATATAAATGATAAATGACGGGATGACTTAGAACTTCTTAGTAGCGACACAGGGAGCAAAAAGACAGTGGTTCAGTGCCTTCCAAATTCTGAAAAATTATCTCCACACTGAACGGATCTATCCCGACGAACTATGAACATGTGGAGAATGAAGACATTTTCAGACATATGAAAAATGAATCTCCCACACACTTTTTAAAGGAAACTATGGGAGAATGTGCTTCATAAGACAAAGGAATGAACCAAGAAGGAAGAAAATATGAAATCCAGGAAACGGGTTTCAACACAATAGAACAATAAAGGGAATTTCCAGAACATTTGGGAGGAGGGATCTCAGAATGACAGCAGCCAGTTCTGACAAGAGCTCGTTCAGAGGACAGACTCCCCCAGAAAATAAAGAGACAGAATGTCTGAAGTGAGTGCACATCTCAAGAGGAGATCTAGAACACGGGTACAGAATCAGGGGCTGGTAAGTGTCAGGAAAATCAAGTAAAGAAACAAAACAACTATAATCCAGAGCAGCGCTTTCCAGTAGAAACAAAGTGTGAACCCGATGTGTAATTTTACATTTATTAGTAATTACATTTTAAAAAGAAAGAACTGAGGGGCGCCTGGCTGGCTCTGGTGGTGAGGTATGTGGCTCTCGATCTTGGAGTTGTGAGTTTGAATTCCACGCTGGGTATAGAGTTTACTTAAATAGAGAAATAGAAGGGCGCCTGGGTGGCTCAGTCAGTTAAGTGTCCGACTTTGCCTCAGGTCATGATTTCACGGTTCGTGGGTTCGAGCCCCACGTCTGGCTCTGTGCTGCCAGCTAGCTCAGAGCCTGGAGCCTGTTTCAGACTCTGTGTCGTCCTCTCGCTCTGACCCTCCCCTGCTCATGCTGTCTCTCTCTCTCTCTCAGAAATAAAT
>NW_027527932.1:5837819-5862190 GCF_008692635.1 Crocuta crocuta
GTTGAGCATCTGACTCTTGATTTCTTCAGCTCAGGTCGTGATCCCAAGGTTTGCATCAGGCTCCACACTTAGCATGTTTGGGAGTCTCTCTCTCTCTCTCTCTCTCTCTCTCTCTCTCTCTCTCTGACCCTCCCCTGCTCATGTGCTGTCTCTCTCTCTCTCAGAAATAAATTTTTTTTTAAAAGTTAAAAAAAATTTTTTTAAAGAAAAAAAGAAAGAAATAGATGGGGTGTCTGGGTGGCTCAGTTGCTTAAGTGACTGACTTCAGCTTAGGTCATGATCTCACATTTCGCAAGTTCGAACTCGGTGTTGGGCTCTGTGCTGACAGCTCGGAGCCTGGAGCCTGCTTCGGATTCTGTGTCTCTCTCTCTGCCCCTTCCCTGCTCATGCTCTGTCTCTATCTCTTTCTCAAAAATAAATAAATATTTAGACCTTTTTTAAATAAAAAAATCAAATAGAACAATAAATACATAGATAAATAAATAAGTAAAGCTGAAATTCATTGATATCAACAATACACTTTATTTAACACGACATATTTAAAATATTATTTCACCATAAAATCAATACAAAATTATTAACAAGATTCTTTATTTTCTTTTTTCTTACTAAGTCTTTGAGAAACCATGTGTATTTTGCACTTACAGCCCACCTCAATTTGCACACTAAAATTTCTCAGAAATACTTGATTTTATCTGAATTTCATTTTCATTAACTCTGCAGCTTTTGAAGAAGTTATTCACATACCAAAAGGTGTTCCAAATGTACTTAAAATTTTTCCAAAAGCCATCAGTTCTTAAAATCAGATATAAAAGAATTAAAGTTAATACTATATTAATTAATACTATAAATTAATTCCTGGGATGCCTGGGTGGCTCTGCTGGTTAAGTGTCTGACTCAATTTCTGCTCAGGTCATGATCTCACAGTTTGTGAGACTGAGCCCCAAGTCGGGCTCCATGCTGACAGCATGGAGTATACTTGGGATTCTCTTTCCCTCGCTCTCTGCCCCTCCCCTGCTCACGATCTCTTTCTCTCTCTCTATCAAAATAAATAAGTGAACATTAAAAAATAATTATTATTAGAATTAAAATTAATTTCTTGGTTACACTAGTCACATTTCAAGAACTCAATAGCCGCATGTCCGTATTGGCTACTGTATTGGACAGCTGGCATTCAGAGCGATCAAAGAGTTATTTGGGAAAGGAAAAGTAGTCATTATCACTATGTAGCTCAGCTTCAAATAATGTACCTTAGCATTCATTTAATCAAAATTATAATATGAACCCCACTGGGAAGGTGGGGATGGGAAACACTCATTGTGTCAAAGGAGGAAGAAGAAAGCTAAAACCGAAACATCTGAAACTGAAAAATTAAAAAGTAGTAATATAATCCTATTAAATAGAAACAAGTCAATACAAAAGGAATTTATCCACATTGCTTCAAATGAACGCCTCTGGGCGAGGAGAACAGGGAGGGAAAATGGCCTTGGGGCTCCTGTTTCTCTGAGACATCACACTATTCGTTGACTCTTTAAACTCATGCATATATGACTTTGATTTTTTTTTTTTAATTTATTTATTTTGAGAGAGAACGCATGCACAGGGAAGGGGCAGACAGAGAGAGAGAGAGAGAGAGAGAGAGAGACAGAGAATTCCAATGTGAGGCTCCAACGGGGCCTCAGTCCCATGAACCGTGAGATCGTGAGGCAAAATCGGGAGTCAGATGCCTAACCAACTGAGCCACCCAGGTGCCCCTGATTTCGATTTTTGAAAAGACCTTGACAAATGATCAGTGGACAGTCTGTGCACAAGTGTGTGGGTTAAGGGTTTTCTGTGTAATATTACCACTGCAGGATTGCCACTTTAAAATGTGACCCCCTTCCTGTCGCCCTGTCAAAGCTGGGAGGCAGCCCCAAGTGTCAGATGGAGAAGAAAGCGGACGGAGAATGCAGCACAGCCGTGCATTGTCCGGGGCCCATGCCCTGAGCAGAGGCTCAAGAGAGGCTTTGAGGAAGGAATACAAAATGGCCTCCTGAGGATCCCAAAGGGAGAGTGGAACAGGGGAACGGAGTCTCAGGAGATGAATGTCACCCATGTGACAGGGGAAGTAGGCATTGCACCCCTGCCCACCTCAAGCCCGCCCCTTTCAGTGGGGGAAGGGAGGGTCTGGCCACTCTGCATCTCCTCTAAGCCAGGACCTAGCTAGCATCTTCCATGGCTCCCCCTCTGGTACGTTTCCCCTGATTACTCCTGTCCTCACCAACTATCTGAGTTTTTTTTTTTTTCTTTAACTCCTGTGGTATGTCTCACACAGTTTGGTCTCAATTCTACACTGTAGAATTGAATTGCACACTAGTATTTCATGTATAATTCCCAAGCTTCCTGATATGAACAAGCACAATACCGCACCCCCGTCATACTGAACATAGATTCAACCCATCGTGTAGGTGTAAAGAGTACTTGATGGATTGTTGACGGTGATATTGAAATGTGTTTATGAGTTTCTATAGTACCTCTTATTTCAGAAACTATGATCGTTTATAGGTACGTAGATTGCTGAGAATTTCCCGTACGTAGGAACTCAGGCACAGAGCTGAGTTCATCTTCCCTTCAGCTCATGACACAACACTGTAATTGGTCGATTTAAAAAAAAACCTCTCTTTCTTTGGTTTTATTTGGATTTTTTTTTAAACTGATCTTTTTTTTAAAAAAAAGTTTATTTTTTTCCGAGAGAGATAGAGACAGCGTGAGCAGGGGAGTGTCAGAGAGGGAGACACAGAATCGGAAACAGGCTCCAGGCTCTGAGCTGGCTGTCAGCACAGAGCCCGACGCAGGGCTTGAACTCACCAAGCACAAGATCATGACCTGAGCTGAAGTCGGAGCTCAACTGACAGAGCCACCCAGGTGCCCCTTATTTGGATTTTTTTCCCTTTACCCTTGATCCCCATGACCTGTCTCCTTCCTCTCTCCCTACCCAATAGACATCCATCTAATGTATTAGGAATTTACCCTGGGAAATGTACATATCTTAGAAATAAAGTATTTGTCTATGTATGCTTTTCTTAATTAAAATGGGATGATGCAACAGATCCTGTTCTATTTTTTTACTTTTTCATTTAGCACTCTTTCTTAAAAATGGTTTCCACTGAGGGGCGCCTGGATGACTTGGTCAGTTAAGCATCTGACTTTGGCTCAGGTCATGATCTCAGTTAGTGGGTCCAAGCCCACGTTCAGCCTGGAGCCTGCTTCAGGTTGTGTCTCCCTCTCTCTGCCCCTTCCCTGCTCACACCCTGTCTCTTTCTCAAAAATAAAACAAAATATTGACTTTTTTGAATGGTTTCCATTGCTTCTCCTGCTGCATCATATTCCACCACTAGCTCCTATCTTATTTCACCCCCCATCCCCCTAACAATGGATACCTACATCGCCTCCAACCCCCTGGGACCCCAAATACTGCCGAGAGGAACATCCTTATGCATTTGTTTTCATCTGGACCTGTGCAAAACTTTCTCCGGCAAATATTGGGGTAGCTGTGTTTCAGAAGATAAAAACGTACAGTTTGGCTAAATATTTTTGAATTGCTCCCTGAAGTGGCTCCGTCCATCTCTCCTCTACCAGCTGTAGGTGAGAATTCGGTTGTGGGATTCGGAAATAGCTGTCAAACAAAATATGATGAAAATAGCTGTGGGTCCTCTGCAGGTAGGATTCTTGTCAGCTCCAGAAAAAGGAGAAGGCAGAAAGACGAAAAGAGACTGTTGCTTGCAGATGCATTTACCTGGCCCACTTCCCTTTAATGTGGGGACGGGAATAAATTCTGTTTAAGAGATGCTGGCTTCCCTAATCTCCCCATTCTGTGCTCCTGACTCTTGGCTGTACGATTAGGGTACCACTTGTTTCAGACAGTCCTTTTGATTCATATTTCAAAAGATCCTCTAACTCGGGAAAAGAAAGAAAGAGGGAGGAGAAAGAAGGAGGCGTTAGTTAAGAATATCGAACGCACGGATTCTGAAACGGTGAACACACACACACACACACAATTAACTTGAAGTGATAGGGCTCTGAAGCTGACGTCGATTCCCTGCCCACAGGGGAGCTGGCGAACCCCTTTGCCAGGGGGACTGAGTGAGATGCCTGTCTTTTCCTGCCCACGTCTTCGTGTTTCGTCACCCAGCTCGGCCGGGTCCCAGGGCGTGAGCTCTTTTGTTTACCCCCTTCCTGCCCTGCATCTGGGGGCCGCCTAACCGTGGCTCTTCCGAGGACCCTCTGCCGTCATCTCTCCTCAAGGGTGTCCCGTGCCCTCCACGTGCCCCTGTTTGAGCCTGAAGATCAGACACGTCAGGCCTCCTTTTCCCACTCTGCCTCGGCTGCCAAACTCGGAGCGCTGGGTGGCAAGAACGCAGATCCGGTGGGGAGACGCCCTTCTGCCCCCTGGACACCCGAACCCCTCCGTGTGCCCCTAGGCCTCCTCTCCCGGGTCCCCACCATCTGGGGCCCACCTCTGCCTTGACAGACTCCTGTTGGTCACATCTGGTTTCAGAGAAAGAAACAGGAGTTCGAAGGCCTCAGCTAACAGGCCGCGCTTGGCACACACAATAGAAGCAGCTGCTGTTTATAGCCCTTTTTAGGGTGGCCTCAAGCTGGACCTCACACTTCCCCTCCCTGGCTCTCCCCTGTGGGGCATTGTTTTACACAGAGCATCTGGAACCTCACGATCTTGCAGCTCAAAAGAAAAAAAAAAAAAAAAAAAAGGCCACGAATCCCATGAATCTGTGAAACACTCTAATGAACTCTTCCCGGGAAAACTTCCCAGACTCCCTCCCGGCTTACCCCTTAGATAAGGCAGGTCCGTGCAGTTCTGGACCCTCGCCTCTCCACCGGTTAAATGGGAATACAAAGGCCAGCTATCCAGTAAACAGGCGGTCCTGCGAAGTCGTTTGCTAAATAACAGACCTAGGAAGTCTGAAACACTTCCCATGTGTAACTGGGAAATAATCAGCATGAACTCAGATGACCAGTTCAAGAACAGTATCCCACTGCCTGGGACCTTCCCAGGCTCTTTCTGCTCGGTCCTGTTATCTGTGTGCCTCTTCTGACCCCAGGGCGTCTCTTCCCTGGCTCCTGTCCCCATAGAAACCAGCGTGGAGCTGACGCGCGCCGGGCAGGCTCTGCGCGCACCAGCTGACTCGCCAGCGCCCCTCCAGTACCCACTCCGGGTCTCAGACGCCTGCGCTGGCTCCACTGGGCAAGGTGGCGCCTAATTACCTCCCTTCTGTTTTTTCCCTCCTCTTGTGCTCTCCCCTCCCCCCCCCCCCCCCCTCTCAGAGGACAGGCTTTCCAAGAAATCACACGCGCGCGCACACCTGGCACAGCGCGATAGGGAAGCTCACCATGGATACCGGGCTACCATTCCCACCCCGGCCGTGGCTCCTGGGAATAAGTAACTATCTCTAGAATGCTACCAACTCCAGATGTGCACCGACTAGTGCCTCGAGACCCAGCTTCCTTGTCTCATTATGCCTGTTTTTTTCGCAAGTTTCATATATGCATATCGAGGCTTCAGAAGGGAGGAAAAATGGGAAATGGTAATCTTCCTTTTCATATGTCACCACATGCCAGCCCCGAACAGCTGTGCACACACAACACCAAGGACTGGACATGAAATATAGCCCAGGACCAGTTTTTAAGCATTCATTCCCAGGGCTTACAAAACACATTTACTTGGAGGGAGGTCACACAGTTTCCTTCTGCATAAAAAGGTGGCTTTGAAATAGGTACAGCCATCTGGAAGCAGCCTCCTCTGCCATTGATATGTAAAATGCACATATTACACCATCTTGCTCGGGACTGTGCAGCGGGAGAGCAGAGACACACAGAGGCCCGTAATTGTTTAAATATACAGCCTCCGGTTCTCGGCAGTGCTTACCTTGCTCGGAGAAACCCATTTGCCAGCCATCTAGGTGACTCCGGACAGGCTGGGGAGGCAATTTACTCGAGGGGGCGTTCGTCTGCGCGTGGGAGGAGTGTTCTGGAGTCCAGATATGGGTGGAAATGATCTGAACCTTCTCCAGCACTGCCCCAGCCTTGCTAATAAGAAGGAATATGTCAAGTGCATGACTGGGAGTAAATAGCAAACACCCCATCGAAATAATGACCTCTGCTCTTTTGCTCATTAGAACCAAGCATTTGCCTCCCTAGAAGACTTAGATCCCACCTTTAATAACTGGTTTTGTCAGGCATTTAAAGGAAAAGAGCAATGGGTCCTGTTTCGCTAATTGATCTCCATATAGTCAGGGATATATATGCTTCTATACGTTTATTAACATTGGCTCCTTAAAACGGGTGACCCCGCCCCCCTCCAGCAAGCCCTTCACTGCGCAGACCTTATCCAAATAAATTCTTGACCTCTGAAGCTATTGGACTTTTGTGTTGTTTCTTCCATGTTTATTTCCTGGGCTTGGTTTTCATTCCGTTTGTTTTTTTTTTTTAATATAGACATGATATGGACAATATAAATCAACCGCCTTAAAATTCTAAATGCCACCCCAAAGCTGAACGCTCTCCCTCCAAAGGGGAAAAAAAAAATCCCCGGAAGAATAGAGAGCTCTGGAGTGCCTCAAAGGGTTAAGCCGTTAAATGCACAAACAGCGGCTCTCCCTTGACTGAGAGGAGAGAGAGCTCCGGAAGGAGATCAGTCTAGGTCAGCCTGTCCTTTACATTGTGAAGAGCAAGAAAGGGACTAATAAACCCAGCAGCCTATGGCAAAGGTAATTTATTTTATATTCCTAGTCATCACATGCAATATTTTTTGGAGGGGGAGAGCGAATATAATTCAAAGAAAGTGATAAACAGTAAAAAAAAAAAAAAAAGAAAGAAAGAAAGAAAAAACCCGTGGTGTCTGGTGACACTTCCACCCCCAAGTTAAGAGACCGCCTGTCTCTGCTTTTTGGGGTGCATTTCTCATCCTGTTTGTGTGTCAACATCTTCAAAGCGCCTAAGCCGCTGGAGGTGGGGGATGGTGGCTCTGCCTCGCCTGAGGTCAGTGGTCCTTTTTGGGGGTGGGGGTGGGGGGAGGTTGTGGATCCCCCGAGGTAAGCGCTTCCAAGTGTGGGCACTCACATTTCGCACAGGCACCTNCCAGCCTCTCCCGGGGGCTCCCAGCGAGAAGCTGGGCCCTCTCTGCTCCTGTCTCGCACTTGCCACATTTTACGTGGATGAGGTCATTGGACTGCAGATGAGGTAACTGTGCAGCCAGCCCAGAGCTGGGGGAGGAGACCANGGCTCTGGGAGCCTGTCCGGGCTCTTAAAGGAGCCAAATCGCTGCCTGAGCTGGGGTCGCGTCCGCCTCGGACATTGGCCTCAGGGCAGGGAGACGAGGAGTGCTGGCTGGTCCCGTGAAAAGGTTGGGGGGGGGGCATAGAGAAACAGATCCCACTGCCCCTTCAAAGAGGAGCTTCCCAAAGCGGGGCGCCACTGCAGGCTGAGGGCACCCTTCTGGCCCAGCGCTAAAGCCCTCTGCCCTGCGCTGGGAACGGCGGGTGTGCCATGTGGACAGCCCGTCTCATGTTCTAACTGTCTCTAAGTCAGAAATGCTGGGAAGCAAGCATTTAAAAGAAACAACAATACAGAAAGACAGGTATCGAAGCCCTTCTCTGCTGCAGAGTGACGGCATGCGCTTCCGGAGGTGGCCCTGTCCTGCCCGGTGTTCTAGGGCCCCATGACTCTCCAGTGACATAGCCGACGTCTGCATCTGTCCCGTGCCTTCCACGGGTTCTCCTTTTTCCCCGAGCTCCACACGTTCCAGACTCCACCGTACCATGTACTTTACTGAACACTGGGAGTTCGTAGGGGACAAGAGCTTGGTCTCCCGCCCCCGGCGCTCACACCAGCAGACAATTACTAGCAATACACACTAGCAATAATCCACAAATGACTACCGGAAAGGGGATGCGTGCGTGGAGGGCAAATGTGGGAGCCATGAAAACAGAGGGCGTCTCAAGGGCCACCTGAGAGCCTCATTAATCTGAGACCAGAAGTGTGAAAGTCACAGCAGCAACAAAGATGCACTTCTGGGCATGTCACGTGTCTTCTAACACCCTGGGAGGTAAGTTCACCGTGACCCCATTCTACAGACACCCACACAGCTTAAGAAAAGTTAGGTAACTCCCCAAGGAAGTGGCAGAAGCAGGATTTGAACCAAGAGACGGGACCCTGGGGCCAGCGTTCTAGAATTCCCCTGCCCTGGACACAGTGGAGGAAACACCAAAACAAGCAGATGCTCATAGCCAGGTGTGAGGCCCATAATCTGCCAGCAACACAAGCAGCTGAACTCACAGGAAGAACGGGAAGACCCCTGTGGAAGAGAGCAAGGTGGTGAGGAGAACATTCTGGAAAGAGAACGCAGCATATGCGTAGGCTTATGCGTGTGCGCACTCACGCAAGCACGCACACACACATCCGTGAGAGAGAGAGAAAGAGAGGGACCTTGTCGCCCACACTAAAGAACTTGAACTTTTTCCTAAGGGCCATGGGAAGTCATTGACGGACTTTAGATGGATTAATGAGATGATCAGTTTTGTTTGTTTGAAATGTTGTTCTGGCTGCAGCGTGGAAACTGGATCAGAAGGCAGGGAAGGGTTGGAATAAGCCAAGTGAGAAATGATGGCCAGGGAGGAAGGGGGGGGGAGCACCCCACCAGTGTCGGGAATTGCATTCCTCACAGGAGGCGAGGTCGGCAGAGCTTGGTAACTGATTGGACGTGGGGTGTCGAGTGGGTGGAGGCGAGGAAGATGTTTTCTGACCGAGCTGCAGGATGTGGAAGATCAGGTTTAGATATGCTCATTAGGCAGTCAGACGTGCAGGTCTCAGGCTCAGGAACCAGATCTGCTCTGAAGATGAAGTTTTAGGAGTCACCAGTATAAACAAAGCCATTGGACTGTGGGAGTCGAAGCGTGACCGAGCTGTTACTAATGCCCCATGTCTTTCCCCGATGTCTTTTTGATACTTCCAGAAAGGCACATTCTCCCCCCACTGGAATATAAGCTACATGAGGACAGGGACGTTTCTTGCCTCGTTCCGCAATGGCTCCCCAGTGCGTGGCATATGGAACATAGTAAATATTCCATAAGTATTGCGCAATAGAAGAACTGAAGGCTAACTTTCTGAAATAAGTTACAAGAACAAGACAGAAGGGGGGCGCCTGGGTGGCTTAGTCGGTTAAGCGTCCGACTTTCGCTTAGGTCATGATCTCACGGTTCGTGGGTTCGAGCCCCGCGTCGGGCTCTGTGCTGACTGCCAGCTCAGAGCCTGGAGCCTGTTTCAGTCTGTGACTCCCTCTNAAAAAAAAGAACAAGACAGAAGGGAGTTTCTAAATTTTTTAGTGCACCAAAGACTTTAAAATTTAAGTTTTCCCTCCATGCCCTCAAGACACATTACATGAGATAAGGACACACAGGTACCCAGGGGCACATGGTCCCTCCTGACTTCTTCAGGCGCAGCACACACTTCCACGGCGTCACGTGGTTTATAACATTTACCTTCTGTCCTTGACTAAATTGCAGTTCTTCTTGCTTTGTTCATGTGGGTTGAGTTTAAAACTTTAAACCCGAAAACAACATCTATAATAAAACTATTATTGCATCGGGGCACCGGGGTGGTTCAGTCGGTTAAGCATCCAACGCGATCTTGGCTCGGGTCTCAGTCTCACGGATCCTGGGTTCGAGCCCTGCCTCCGGTTCTGCACTGATGGTGCAGAGACTGCTTAGGCTTCTGTCTCTCCTTCTCTCTGCCCCTCGTATCTGCTTGCACTCTCTCTCTACCTCAAAATAAGTAAATAAACTTTAAAAACAATGCTATTATTGCATAAATATCACCCATGCAGCACTGAGAAATGTGACTGTGCTCATAAAAAAAACAGCCAGTGCAGCAACTGAAACGGATGCCACCAGCTCTTTGCTGCCCAAGAAAGGATGTCCCACACGTCAAGATCAAACATGTTCTCTTCTCTTGAATGACGTCAGCTGCTCTAAATCATGCCGCGTCTCAGCTTGCTCCATATTTAAACCAAAAATTGCTTATAAAATTTTCATTTTTCTCACAATTCTTATTGCCTTTCTCGTCTTGTGAGTAACAGGAGGCATATGTGCTTGATCATGAAAATCTTCCAGGTTCCTAATCCTCCAGTGTCTGTGAGAGAATACCCTTTCCTATGGAAACCATTCTTTACTGGGTCCTGCACTTTCCTAGATGCATTTGGGCCAGTTGCTTTCTTTTTTTTTTTTTTAATCTTTTTATTTATTTCTAGGAGAGAGAGAGAGAGAGAGAGAGACAGCATGAGCAGGGGAGGGTCAGAGAGAGAGGGAGACACAGGCTCTGAAACAGGCTCCAGGCTCTGAGCTGGCAGTCAGCACAGAGCCCGACGCGGGGCTCGAACCCACGCACCGCGAGATCATGACCTGAGCGAAAGTCGGACGCTCAACCGACTAAGCAAGAGGGGCGCCCCTGGGCCAGTTGCTTTCTAAGACTGTCACCCAACATCAGCCTGGGGCCCCTTTTCATTATATCCCTGGGTTACTTCTACCATTTCCCCGATTCCCATTTTTTTTCCCTTGGAGACTTTTTTCTGTCAATTTTGCTGTCCCTACATCTCAGCCACATTAGCATCCTCTCTGACCCCAAAAAACACCCAAACTACTCTTATCTTACGGCCTCTGCACCGCTCTTGCTCTGTGCTGAACAGTCCTCTCTTGTCTCCCCGCTCAGATCCTTCTAGAGCTTGTTCCGTTGTATCACCTGACGCAGGTTTGGTGGGGGGATGGGGGGGCCGCTGAGCACCCCTCCCCTGCCACTCAATCTAAACAAGCAAATAGGGGCACCTGGGTGGCTCAGTCGGTTAAACATCCAACTTCGGCTCAGGTCATGATCTCATGGTTCATGGGTTCGAGCCCCACATCGGGCTCCGTGCTGACAGCTCAGAGCCTGGAGCTGCTTCGGATTCTGTGTCTCCCTCTCTCTCTGCCCCTCCCCTGCTCATGCTGTGTGTGTCACTCTCTCATAAATAAATAAAACATTAAAAAATGTTTTTTAAATAAACAAACAAATAGAACAACCTGCCAGCCCTACTCCATTAAAACTGCTTCTTTTATTTTCAACATAGCACTCTCATTTCCTGATATTTTCTGGCTTTATTCACTTGTTTATTACCCTGTTCCTCTCCATTAAAATGCCAGGCCCAAGAGAGCAGGATTCTCTTCTGTGTCGTCCACTGGGAAACCTTGGCCCCTACAGCAGTGACGGTCATGGAGAAGAGGCTCCATGAGCATGGTTGAAAGAACTTTTGAAAGGCCTCATCCATATATAACATCCGAATTTCTTCTGCGCTATCATCTGACCTGGCGGAAGAGAGGCCAGCATCTTAGTGTGACTCTTCTGAAATCTTGCTAACTGAAGCTAGAAGCTCTCAGATGGACCGGGGGCTATAAATCAGTCTAGCAAGCTGCTAGAAGACTAGGGGAGATGCTTCAGGAAAAATAGACGGTGGTCACGGCCAACTTACCGGCTTTTGTCCAGGTGAGAGACTATGTAAGCTAAAGGGGAGAGACAAGTTGTTGGGTTTGCTCTCAGAAATCCAGAAGACTAGATTCGGTGAAAATTCTGCCATTGCGAAACCCTGATGAATGAACTGCAATAGTAAACAAATTGATTAACTCTCCAGACAACAAGGGAAACTCCCATTTTTAACATAAAGTAAGAGAAAGCAAAACAGAATAAGCCATGAACAAACAAGTAAGAAATTCAGGAGCTGGGGCTGCTCGGGAAACAAATGCCAATACAGGGACTCTCGGGCTGAGGCTGGCAAACTACACTATGCAGGCGAACCACCTGCTTGTAAATAGACTTTTTCTGTTTGTTTTCCGTTTATTTTGTCATTTATTTTGTGTGCATTTATTTTGCACTGTCAGCACAGAGCCTGATGCTGGGCTTGATCTCACAAACCATGAGATCACGACCTGAGCCAAAATCAAGAGTCGGACACTCAGCCAACTGAGCCACCCAAGCGCCCCTTTTGTGAATAGTTTTATTGACAAACGGCCACGCCCGTTTACTTACATATCCATCAGAGTTCAGTAGCTGCAATGGACACCATACGGCTGGTAGCCTAAAATATTTCTTATCTGATCCTTTAAGAAAACCTTTAATGGCTGTGCAGAGAAGTGAGGTCCGTGGGCCCTCACAAAGTAGAGATGAATGTAGGTCTCACATAAGCTTGAGCCTTTAAAGAACCTCATGGGCCAGGAAAAGGGTGGATTAGAAAAACATACCTACTGGCAAAATAAGTCAGAGGGAAATCTGCTCCAGGTAGATCATATTATCAATAATAGTAATAATAATAATAAGAGAATAATAATGGTTTCCCTGGGAATTTGTAACTACGAGCTCCCGTCCTATGAAACTCAGGTTCAATATGTCATTACCCACCTAATACTGAAAATCCCAAAGAAAAAAAGTTAAAGCGGCCCCCGTTTGGTAACACCTGTGTGCCTGGAAGATGCAGATGCAATCCATCCCAAAGCAAAGCTTTCTTAACCCAGTAATGTGAGGATCCTCAACAAAATATGGTTTTTTAAAAAAAATTTAATGTTTATTTATTTTTATGACAGAGACACAAAGCGCAAGTGAGGGAGGGACAGAGAGAGAAACACAGAATCCGAAGCAGGCTTCAGGCTCCGAGCTGTCAGCTCAGGGCCCAATGCAGGGCTCAGCCTCATGAACCACGAGATCATGACCTGAGCCGAAGTCAGACGTTTAACTGACAGACACCCAGGCACCCCGATAAGTATGTTTTTAAAAAGAGAAAAAAAATTGCCAAACCATGAAGTAACCAACCACCATAAGTGAGAGTCAGCAAAAGCAACAAGCATGATTTAAACCTCCAAGAGCTTCAAATATTGGAATTATCAGATAAAGAACATAAAAGAACTATGTATGAAATATTGAAAGAAATAAATGATAGAAAAAGAACAAGGAAACGGGGGCTATCAAAAGTGACCAAAAAAAGATTTGACAAAGAACTGAAGAGATCTTAAAGAAATCAAAGTAAAAAACATATATAATTAAAGCCATATTTATTAAAGTGTGTGTGCGTGGGGGGGGCGCCTGGGTGGCTTAGTCGGCTTAGGTCATCATCTCGCGGTTTGTGGGTTCGAGCCCCGCATCGGGCTTTGTGCTGACTGTCAGCTCAGAGCCTGGAGCCTCTTTCAGAGTCTGTGGCTCCCTCTCTCTCTGACCCTCCCTGCTCACGCTGTCTCTCTCTCTCTCTCTCTCCTAGAAATAAATAAAAAGATTAAAAAAAAAAAGTGTGTGTGTGTGTGTGTGTGTACTAGTGGATAGGTGACTCAGCCAAATAGACATGAGGGAAGACAGAAGTAGTAAACTGAAGACAGAGCCAAAAAAGATACTTAGAATGCAGTACAAAATGATAAGAAAATAGAAAACAGAACAAGAAAGGGAGGGAAGAGCAAGACTTTCTAACATAGTTCCAGAGTTACACAAGGAAGAAGAAAGGGAATGAAAGACAGAAACTTTGTTTGAAGAGATAACAGCTAAGAAAACGCCAGATCTAAGGAAAAACATTCATCGTCAGGGACAGGAAGTATAATAAACCTGAAGCAGGGTCAATTTTTGCTAGATGATCACACACACAGGGCGCACCGTGTGAAACTGCAAAGCACCAAAGCTGAAGAGAAAATCTTGAAAGCAAGAAAATAGAAAGGACAGCTTACCTACCGCAGAATGACTGTGGTCTGACGGTGGACTTGTAACAGAAAGAATGAAGCCAAAGACAGTGGAACCATGTTTTCAAAAGATGGAAAGAAAGCACTGTCGATCTAGAACTGTATTCTCAGAAATACTATCTTTCAAGAATGATTATGGAAACAAAAAAATGTGGCCACACAAAAACTAATACAGTTTGCAATTTGCAGACCTGTTAAGGGAACATCTAAAGGACGAACATCTGGAGAAACAGAATGAGAGGCCCCTGGGTGGCTCAGTCACTTAGGCGCCTCACTCTTGATTCCAGCTCAGGTCATGATCTCAAGGTTCACGAGTTCAAGCCCCATGTTGGGCTCTGTGCCGAGAGAGAGCCTGCTTGGGATTCCCTCTCTCCGTCTCTCACCGCCCCTCCCCCATGCTCACTTTCTCTCCTCTCTCTCTCTCTAAAATAAACATATAAACTTTAGAAGAACAAGATGATCCTAAAAGGATGCTCTGAATAGAACAAGAAATGCTGAGTTGAATCGTTTGGGAAGATAGAGAGGATTTTGAGACCAGAGAAGAAAGGGTAACCAGAAAGCTGGCCAGAAGAAGAAACGATCTGTGAGAGTCAAAGTTAACGTCTCCTAGGATGTATGTTTTTGCAATGTGGGATGTATTGTGAATTCTTCCTTTTGAATTTCTACCATATCTTCACTAAACTACATCTTACTTACTTACTCTCTTAAATATTGTATAGAGCTGAATTTATTTCTCAGGATAGGATTAAGAGCCAGATATATGCTTAAGCTGTAAGCAAGGCAGGGACAGGGTTACTGACACATGACATGTTGGGAAGGAGAGGGCACTCTAGATGTGCTACCCAGCTCTGATGACCTCAAAGGATTTGCTGGAAGAATCTAACGGTATCATTTCCACAGTGCACTATCCTGACTTTTTTCTCCATACCACTCACCATAAGCACAAAGGATTACCTACCAGGCTGGAGTGTGGAGTGAGGGAAGCACCCTTCTTATCTTAAAAGTTAGGGCAGCGCCCCCATTTTCACCACACTCGGGACTCAGTGTTGATGACGGGTTCTAAGCATAACCTTAAGGGAAAAGGGAAATCAGAAAAGGCACATTTACTGAGTACCCACATGACCAGGCACTGTGTACCACTCTCTCCCATAGTCTGTCACTTAGCCCTCAAAAATCAAGTATATGTGGCCTACAAGGTATGTGTGGCCATTACGTGGTGGTACAGGGACCTGGAGAAGGGTGTGGCCACAGTGAGCTGGGCCCTCTGGATTCAGAAATAAATCTGCACCTAATAATTACATTATAAGATCAATGCATGGCGGATGATCAATGGCCATGAATCAATGATCTAAGAAATCTTCTAAATAGTGGCACCCAGGCTGTTGCCTAAATCAGGAGTCAACAAACTCCGTCTGTAGGCTGAGTCCACCTAACTGTTTGGATTAGAGTCACGCTCATTCATTTACACGTGACCCCTGGCTGCTCCTGTCCCGTGGTGGCAGAGCTGAGGCACTGTCACACACAGAGACAGCAGGTAGGGAACGAGAAGCTGTGAGAAAAGAGGATGGGCCTGTTATTTCAGAGGAAACAGTGCCCACATGGCAACGAGGGTCCCCCACCGTGTGATAGGTACGCCCCAAGGCCCCACCTTCTCCTGTCGCCCCTGCCTGTCCTGTTCCTCTCTGTCCAAAACATTTGCTATTGGGTTCTCCGTAGAAAGTGTTTGTCAACCCGTAGCCTAACGAGCAGTATTAACATATTTAGAGGGAAAAAAAATTAATCAGGAAGGTCAGTGAATGTTTAAGAAATCAAGAAAACTAAGAAAGGTTTAAAAATCAAGAAAATTAGGGGCACCTGGGTGGCTCAGTCGGTTAAACGTCCGACTTCGGCTCAGGTCATGATCTCACGGTTTGTGAGTTCGAGCCCCGAGTCGGGCTCTGTGCTGACAGCTCCGAGNCCGTAGCCTAACGAGCAGTATTAACATATTTAGAGGGAAAAAAAATTAATCAGGAAGGTCAGTGAATGTTTAAGAAATCAAGAAAACTAAGAAAGGTTTAAAACTCAAGAAAATTAGGAGCCACCTGGGTGGCTCAGTCGGTTAAACGTCCGACTTCGGCTCAGGTCATGATCTCACGGTTTGTGAGTTCGAGCCCCGAGTCGGGCTCTGTGCTGACAGCTCCGAGCCTGGAGCCTGCTTCCGATTCTGTGTCTCCTTCCTTCTCTGCCCCTCCCCTGCTCATACACTGTCTCTCTCTCTCTCTCAGAAGTAAATAAACATTAAAAAAATTAATCAAGAAAATTAAATCAAAAAATTTAAAAATCAAGGAAAATAAGTCCAGAAAATTAAAGCCCGGGGTGCCCCTGCAAGGGCTAACTTAGGAGTAAGCTTGATGAAGTCCCAGGGTTAGCAAACCCCAGTAGGACCTGTTGCAAAATGGATGCATCGAGTTAAAACAACATATCAATAGTTGTTGCAGCACCATTTACTGAGCACCTCTGTATACCAGACCTTGTGCTTAAGCACTCTGCATGCATTATTTAATTTAATACACAAAACAAGACGATGAGTGAGGTGAGTACTGTCTCCATTTTAGAGGGTGAAAAAATATGAGGTTCAGAGAGGTGGAGAGACTTTCCCAAGTCTCCACTGTAAGTGGAAAAGCCCGAGTCTTGCACCTTCTGCCCCCCAAAGCTCCTAGCTACCATCTTATACAGTCATTAATATTCTACTGATCTTAGGTGATCAGACATCATTTGTTGAATATGTGAAAATCTTATGCTCACCCACCAAGGGTGTTATTAGAGTTTGGCTGCCCGTGTTGTTGCTTGCATGGAAAGAATGAATCAAACAGAGAATCAACTCCTTGTGTCTGTTGCCAGCTCACTGTACCCCACTACCAAGTACAACACATGGAATTTAATTTCTAATGAGTCATTTATGAAGTTGGTTAGTGTAAGTCAATCCCTGATCTATAGGACCTGTCCACACATCAGCAGCTGGGGACCTCCGGGGACCGGCCAGAAGACGGCCTGTCTCCTTGTGTATTATTGTGAGGTCTCAACAGTGAGACTAAGGAACAAAAGACTCAACCACCAAGTCCACTTCGAGAATAGGACCAAAGCCGGGCTTAAAAACCAGATCTTTCTGACTCTGGATCCAATGCGATTTCCTTCCGCCACACCTTCTCTTCTGTATGACAAAATGTTTACAGTCTTTCATTTTCTTTAACTACTCAAGAATTCCAAATTCATTTTAGGAAGAAATCAACATGATAAATTAGAAAAAAATGACACTTAATCCCTCTTCCCAGAGATGATCTATTAATATTCTAGGTTATATTGTTCCAGATTTTTTTCTCCTACATGCATATTGTAACCAAAAATGCAATTGTACTGTCTTTTAATCTGCTTTGGCCTCTATGAGAGTGTGAATATTTTATGACAATCTAGATGTACATATAATCATTTTTAAGGTTGTCATCTTTTATTGTATCGATGTGCCATAATTTAGTTAACAAAAATCTCACTGTCAGGCACTGAGTGTGTTGTGGTTTTTAGCTCATCATCTAACGTGTCTACTTTATTCTGACGAAGCAATTCCCCCAACTCCAAGCCTCATCTTCACCTGACCTCTGTCTCAAAGCCTGGTGGGAAATCCTACGGTGTCAGTTCACGAGCGGTGATCATCACAACGCCTCCATTTCTGAGTCTAGAATCGATGCAAAGTAGGCACATGTGTTTGAAATAGCAACTTTGTTACTGGTGAGTCGGGGTTGGACAGCACCGTTTAGTTATGGCCCCAGATGGGTCTTTGTAATGGAAGACCAAGTCTAGACCTGAAAACAACCCAACCACCACCTCGTACCCTCGGCATTATACACACACAGCAAGAAGCAGGCCTGGCGTCTCAGCCCTGGAACGGGGAGAGCCCGGAACGCACGGTACCTGCGGGCTAGCAAAGCTTCAAGAGCAGGGGAGCGCTGAGGTGCCACCCTGGCTTCCCTGGGCCTCGCCAATCAGATCCAAATCCCCCCACGCGGGTGGCGGTAAGGACGAGGAAGGCCCGAGGCGAGAGGCTGGGGAGGTCATTCCAGCAGAAGCGCCCACATTTGATGATACATAGATGCCAATGCCCACCTCCTCTTGGTCTTTCTCTTCCCTGCCTCCGATTGTGAGGTGGGGATCATTCCATGGCTTCCCCGTATGTCACACGCCTGTTAGAAAGCTATGCCCACAACGCCAAGCATTTGCTTTGGCCACGGCCACTGTGTCAGCCCCGGGCGGAATCATCAGACTTGGTTTCGCCTGGATGCGAGTCACTCCTAGCAACGCCAAGCGCTGAGGAGCTCTGCTGGGGCCTCGGCCTCTCCCGTGGACTGAGCCACAGAGGTCCTTGCCCCTGTCCCTTCGAAGTGGATTTCAAAAGGTTTTGACCACTTTGGGGCTCCACAGGGCTCTGTGCTCCACGCCCCCCCCCCCCCCCCCCAGCTCTCTCCAGGAGGCCACAAAGACACCCACCCTGAACTGGCACTGACTCGTCTGAGACAAGCAAGGTCGGCAGAGCAAAATCCTTGCTTGTGACTTTGGACAAGGCATCGGGCTCCTCCGCACCCTGTGCCCTCATCTGCAAACCGGGCCAACAAGCCCCTTTCAGAGACCGTTGAAGCTGGTGTGACGCATCCGGCAGGCTCCCCAAGGCCACCCCCAGGCTCCCCTGCTTCTCCCTTCTTTATCTGCATGTGCCCCGTTCACACCCTCATCTCCACACCCGCCTGCCTCGCCCATCCGTAGGGTCCTTTGCTCTGGGTGCCCGGGCTCAGTGCCTGGCACATGGGCTGGCCTCTAATGAACAGTAAGGGGAGTGGGAAAGGAGATGTGTTCAAACCACGGCAATCCGAGTTCTGGAAATCTTTGAGCTTTATCCCTGTGAGTGTCTCTAACTCTCCAAACACAAACATCTCACCTCTTTAGACTGAAAGCTGCCCCTTCAGGGTACAGGGACACAAAGCATGGCAACTCAGCAGGAAGCTTTTGTGTGCTGCTTGGCTGTGGCTCTGTGGCTCGATCAGCAGCTCCGTGCCCGGGATTACCCAGACTCTGAAGCGGGACTGTCTGCCCTGGAGCCCCGGGTCATGTGTGTGCACAATCGGTAGCCTCTCCAGTACAAACAGCCTGGGAAAGACAATACCAGTTTGTTCTAGAGAGAGAGGAATTCTAAGCAGTTGCCATTTCCTGGATGACTGAGTATTCTCTACCCTGGAAACAGGAACGGTCGGAACAGAATTTATTCAAAAACATCTTTTCCCCTTTGTTTCAAAATGGAGGGGGTCAATATTATCTCTGACCAGTCTGTGATGGTGATACTGGAAAGAGGGTGGCTTCCGTTTGGTATTTCAGTACCGCCCCTCCAAGGAGTATGCAAATGCAAGCATAGAAACCAGAAATGGGAGTACACAGAAGGAGGCCAGATACATGCTTGGTTTCCCAGGCGAACTGTAGGTAAAATTACTACCACTGATCAGTTTCATTGTGCAGATGATTTTGCATGTAACATGCAGACCTTAAAAAAAAAAACAACTTGAATATCAGGCTAAGGAGAAAAACACTGGCCTTTTATAAGGGAAAGTGTGCCCCTAAGGAAATAATGAAGGCCTCAGTTGCTCACATCTTACAAAAGAGACTGTACAAAGCTCTCCTGAAAATACTGGGGGAATAATTCTGTTAGCAGGGGAATTGGCTAGATGATCTAATAGGTCTTTGCCCTCGCTCTAATTTCTATGATTCATGTGTGACTTATTTAATTGTTACCATCTATTGCAGATATATAAAAGAATGCTTTTATTCTAAAAAAAAAAAAGCTAAATTCAAATCATCTTTAATATCACACTAAGTTCTGACTCCTGTCACCCTTCAGAACGTTGACATATTAACTTTTTGACCTACCCCGAACCCTCCTGCTACCTCAGGATACAAAAAAGTACATCTGCTGCGCCTCGGGGTGTAACGGGGAGCCCCCATCCCACAGCACATTGAAAACAGGTTGGAGCGAACTAAGGGTTAAGTGAATTCCCCCAGGAATTCCAATCTGTTGTAGGCTGCTAATTCAGAAGCTGCCTGGGGCCTAGGTGTAACCACAGCTAGGAAAACAATGCCCAACTGCTTTATCCTCTACAGCATTTAGCATTTATCATGGTCAGAAAACCACCTGTTACTTGGGAGAGATTCAAAAGGATCCTGAGCCATCATTAAAGCAATAATGAATAAAAACATATTGTGAATCGCTACCCAAACCCCAGGCAGATGTGTTATTTAACCGGGGGCTTGATCTGTGCTATTAATTTGGGATTAAAAATAACAGACAACAGAACATCTACCACACCAAGACCCTGCCTGCCCCTGGGTTTTGTTTTCTTTCAAGTCCTTGACATTTGTGGTTAGGAAACCCATAATAAGCAGAGCTGACTGTTCTGGCAAACCTGAGCGGCCGCGGGCACCTGACAGCCAATCAGAATCCGGCGAGCCACTGGATCCCTGGGACCGCCGATGAGATGGGGAGAGGTGGGCGCGCAGCAGGATGCGGCGCGGGGCGATGCCGTCCTCCCACGCTGCTGGGGGCCCCTCACTCAGGAGCCTTTCACCCCCACCCGGGGCAACGGCAGATCTTGTACCCCCAGAGGGATGCACACCGGCCTACTCGGATCCCACCAGGAGATGCGCCGGGAATTTCGCTGGGAACCATCTGAACACGCATTTCTCCAGCTGTCCGCAGAGCAGCAATTAAACACAGAAACTCGGGGGGCGCCTGGGTGGCGTACTCGGTTGAGCGTCCGACTTTCGCTCAGGTCATGATCTCGCGGTTCGTGGGTTCGAGCCCCGCGTCGGGCTCTGTGCTGACTGCCAGCTCGGAGCCTGGAGCCTGTTTCAGTCTGTGACTCCCTCTCTCTCTGACCCTCCCCTGCTCACGCTGTCTCTCTCTCTCTCTCCTAGAAATAAATAAAAACATTAAAAAAAACACACACAGAAACTCGGGTGGAGGGGTCAGTGGCAGGGAGGGGTCGGTGTCTACTTGCAAGTTCTGTTTGGCAGCTATCAGTGTGCTTTTAAGGCTTTGATTCCAACTCTGTAAGCTCCTGCGAAATCTTCCGGGAGAAAAGTGCTCCGGAGAGGGTGACAGGAAGGGCAGTGGGTGTGGGAAGTGAAGAAAAGAGGGGCAGAGCAATTTTGTGGAACGCGGGTGTTCCTAACTTTGTATTAAAGATGACGCTTCGGGGAATTCAGAATTCCGTTGACAGATCTATGCAAATGTATGAAAAGTGGAAAAAGACGAGCTGGCGTTCATTTCAAAAGATGAAGGCATCACTTTGATTTGCAATGATCTTCAATCTACCTCTTTTCCTGCAAAGAAACAGTGCAAAGAAAGGAGCCCCAAATGTCATGAAATAAAGCCTGCCAATGTTCTGTCGGCATATATTTTAATTCTTGAACAATTACCCTGCCATATACATTTATTCTTGAATTTTATATATTGACACACTAAATTTTGGAGCTGAAAGAGAAACTGACACTTGTAAATATCCCCAAAAGGAGAACTGACTTACTTTAAAATATAGTCTCTGAGTGTGTGCGTGCGCGCACAGGCGTGTCTGCGCGAGCGCTACAATAAATGTGTAAAAATTGCCAGGCATTGCTGGTTTATTGCAGTTGGCTTAACGTTACTCTCCAAGACTTGAATATACATGTTCATGCCCTTAAAATGTTTTGAGTAAGTGTCTTCTGGTATAAACAATTACCTATATTTAGGACATGATCTCTAAAAGAGCTAAAAGAAGTTGCATTAAGGTGACTTTACAGTTGAGAATGGCCTTTTCGTGGCCACAATCATATTACTGCCCTTCAATGGTTCCCCATTGCCTTTCAAACTAATTACAAACTGTCATTCAAAGCTGCCCAAATATGGCCCCAAACACCTTTTCTGGTTTCATCTTTTATTACTGTACACACTTCATGCCAGCCACACAAGACTTCTGGAAGTTTTATACAACCTGCTTATCTTTTTTGTACCTCTATGCCTTTGCTCGCCCTATTCCCTCCTCTGAAAATACCCTTCCAAATGGATCCCAGTTGAAATCTCATCCCAAAGGCCATGTCCTGGATGCCACAATATGTCTTCATCATCACTGTACCCCCAGCATCTATGGGGTACAGTGACCCCCAGCGGTACTATGACCGCTGATATATAGAGACTCAACACGCATTGATTGCATGGACGTTCATATCTTTACAAAACTTAGTCTTTTAATAAAGCCTCTTCTGATCCTTTCTTCTACTGGACCCCCGTTTGTGGTGTTCGAATTCTTTTGCGTGACTTCCTATGTTCTGTCTGTATCACAGGTACCGGGCGCACCTTGACTTATTACAATTTGCAGTATGTAGTGTGCATCACAGATACTGCATTTTTCACAGACTGAAGGTTTGTGACAACCCTGGTCGAGCAAGTCTATCGGCACCGTTTCTCCAACAGCAGATGCTGTCATGTCTCTGTGACATATTTTGCTAATTCTTGCGATATTGTCAACTTTTTCATTATTATTATATTATGCCGATCTGTGATCAGTGATTATAATTCCCTGAAAGCTCAAATGATGGTTGGCATTTTTTAGCAATATTTTTTAGTTATGGACACTGGTTTTTGAGACATGATGCTATTGCATACCTAATAGGCTGCAGTATAGGGAAAACATAACTTTTATATGTACTGGGAAACCAAAAAATTCATTTAACTTGCTTTATTGTGATTTTCATGTTGTTGCAATATTCACTTTCCTGCGGTGGTCTAGACCCAGCCCACAAGACCCCCAAGGTATGCCTGCCCTTGTCCATTCCTCCAATCTCTGGCCCTTCTCTCTAGCACCCCCACCTCGGTAGGCTCCTTGTCTTGCTGACTATGTGCTACAGCTATTAACTTACATCCCTTCCATGTACCTTGTATTCAGTGTTAATAACACCACCACTAGGGGCGCCTGGGTGGCTCAGTCGGTTAAGTGTCTGACTTGGGCTCAGGTCATGATCTCAGGGTTTGTGGGTTCGAGCCCCACGTCGAGCTCTGTGCTGACTGACAGCTCAGAGCCTGGAGCCTGTTTCAGATTCTGTGTCTCCCTCTCTCTCTGACCCTCCCCTGCTCACGCTCTCTCTCTCTCTCTCTCAGAAATAAATAAAACATTAAAAAAATTTTTTAAAAACAATAACAACACCACTAATGTTTGCACAGCGCAGAAAATTTTACAAAGCACTTTCACATGAATGATCTCATATCATCCCTACAGTAAGCACATAAAATAGATAGGATCACCCTTTGATAGATAAAACAGGTAACATTTATTGAGGTCTTACTTCAGACCAAGCCTGTTAAATATATAAACTTACTTCCCTCTCAGGACCCCATAAGGACAGCCCCGGTTCTGTCCTCATTTACGGAGGAAGACCTGGTAGCTGAGTGAAACAGCAAGGGCACCAGCTGGGAAGTGGCCGAGCCCGGCGTGGGAGCCCAGAGCGGTCAGTGCGCTCAGTCACTGCCCCCAGCGAGAGCTCAGGGAGGCCGTCTGGAAATCTTAGAGCTTCTACAAGGCAGAGACAGGGCAGGAAGGCAGTTCTCTCCGCCATACTGCCTCTTCTGTCTTCTCTGAAAAAATAACTGAATTCGGTTTGCAGGCTGTGTCTTCATGGGTAGGGCAGTGGTTAGAAGCGCTGACTCCACATCTCGCTCCCTGGGTGCCGAGTCCGGCCCACTGCTTGCCAGGGCGCGGTGCTGAGCAAGCCGGCCCACTTCTCTGTGCGTCCTGTCTCCATCTGTGCAAGGGGGGCAGCAGGAGCACCCACCGCATGAGGGTGTGGTGAGGACTGAAGTGTTCATACGCGTCAGCGCGGAAAGAGCACGAGGAAAGGTGCGCACTTTAGGCACACGTCACACCCTGCCCGTTCCGTGGGGTTCACGGCCGATGTGTGGTCCAGAAAGGCTTCGCCTGGGCTGCCTGCATCTGTCTGCTAGGGCCGCCCCTAAACTTCAAGAGAAGGATTCCGCTCCAGCAAAACAGGCCCTCACGTCTTAGCCCCACTAGAAGGACCCGGTGGGCGCTCTCGCATATGCCCCAGGCTCACGCACGACAGAAGAGCTGACCACGGCCACCACGGGGGAAGCCTCCCACCTGCCGCGGAAACCCAGGCCTCCGGGTGTAATTGGCCCCGGCCCGCCTCCCTTCCAGAGTCACTCCCGGCCCATTAGCCACACGCCAACGACCGTACAGATGCTCATTTTGCCCTGATTTCACACATGGTCCTCCAGATGGGCCTGACATCCTACACTACCTCGCTTCCCATTTGTGTGCACTTAGCCCAGGGAAAGGGCCACCAATGGCTCCGTCTGCACCTACTCCCAAACCCTCTTATCTGGCCGTCTCTCGACTTCCAGCTCTCTGCGTCTCTCTTTGTTTCCTTCTAGCTCTGTCTCTTCTCTCTGAATCTCTCTCTCACTTTCTCTGAGTTTCTCTCTCTTTTTTTTTTTTTCTCTCTTTCTACCATTCCTTC
>NW_027527932.1:5862331-5873683 GCF_008692635.1 Crocuta crocuta
CTTTTTTTTTTTTCTCTCTTTCTCCCATTCCTTCTCCCCCTTCCTCCCTCCGCCCCCTCCACCTCCCACCCCTCCAACATGGCATGCTAATTGGGCTCCCAAGTGCGTCTGCCTCACCCGCACAGGCAGAAGTGAACAGAGATGGGCTCCACGCCTGTCCGTTAGGCTCAGTCACGTGTGTGAAAACAGAGCTGGTGTCCAGGAACAGGCCCACCTGGCTGCATTGGGCTGAGCCTCAGCTGTCCTCCAAAGTGGGCCCAGGGAACAAATGTTCCCCCCGTTCTGGGTGGAGGAGGGCGTCTCCTGGAATGTCCCGGAGCAGGTGTGGGCCCCTCCGTAGGCTCCATGGAGGGGCCTGTTCCCAGCGAGTTTACAGAACTCTAGGCACTACAATTGGTCGGCTATTTTTACAAAATTCCAATTTCACAGCAAAGGACAGACACCACATAGAGAAGAAGTAGGTGATATGCTGGCGCTCCTGTCACCGGGCTACATCGGTAGCAAGGAAACATCCTGAGACGGGACCGGCCATAAGAGGAAAGAAATATTACCCGAAACAAAGGTGCCTCTCGTAATATATTACTTTCGATTGAAAATGGTCTGCCAGCTGGAACAGAGCCCGTCAAGAGTGAAAGCTCGATGTTGCTGCGAGGGAAGGGTGGAATATTTTCAAGGGTGGGCTGAGATCCAACTCTGTCTCTGTCGTGTTCCTCGCTGGACAATTATTTGAGGGCTTTCAGGGTGGAGAGCATGGTGCTCACCACAGAGGACGTCCCCAGCCACACGGAGCTTACAGTCTAGCAGAGAATGAGGATATTCTCCATTTCATGTGCGGAGCGTCAGGAACATGGGAGCCCACATGAGGTGGGAAGTGAGGGGATGGGGTGGGCTAATGGGCCGGGCCGTCAGGAACGGCTTCCCAAAGGAAATGACGTGGATGCTGACTCCTGACTGAGATGCAGGACTAGCAAACAATGAGTGTTCCAGGTAAAAGGGACAGAAAGTGCACAGACCGGAAGGGAGAGAAGTTAGAGAGGGCAGCAGAGCCAGATGGCAAACGGTCTGATGGGCCCCGGTAAGGAATCAGGGCCTCATTCTGAGGTCAATGGAAAGTTATTAAGGGGCCTTAAGTGGGGCACAATTCAGCCAGACTTGCACTTTAGAAATATCACTGGCTGCCGTGGAAAGAAAAGAATGGTGGCAGGCAGGGGGCTGGTGTAAGTAAACATGGCAGAGAGAATGAAGGAATCAAGCGGTGTTTAGGAGGCTAATCAATAGGGCTTGATGACTGGTTGTTTGAGGGGTTGGTTAGGAGGAGAAGTCAAGGATGACGTATTGGCCGTTAGTTTGAGGTGGTGCATTTCCTACTGCGGCAAAGACAGAGGAGCAGGGTGGTCAGGAAGTGGTGCGTCCCTCTTCGGGCATGTTGATGATGCTATGGACACCTGCGGGACCCAGATCCAACCTCCTGGGGTCCCTTTTCCTTGAAGGAGCTCCCCTCTTCTTGTGGGCAGGACCTACGACTTCCTTCTAACCAACAGAATATGGCAAAGGGGCTAGCTCTCACGCCTGTGATCACATTATGTCATGCAAAGCTCTCTCTTAGCCAACTGGGCTAGAAACTGGGCCTCTAGGCTGGATGAAGTGAGCAGCCATGTTGGGAAAGCCCACATGGTGGGGCACAGCCAGCAGCCTCTAGAATCTGAAGATGGCCTCCAGCCAACACCTGTAAAGAGACGGGCCTCAGTCGTATAGCTGCATGAAAATGAATTTTGCCAACAACCCAAGTGAGCTTGCAAGTGGATCTTCCCCCAGTTTAGCCACCAGATGAGAGCACAGCCTAGCTGACCCTTTGACCTCAGTCTGGTAAGACCCTGAAAAGAGATCTCAGCTAAGCTGTGGCTGAGTTCTTGGCCCGTGGAAACCATGGGATAATACGTGTGTATTGGTTTCAGACATTAAGTGTGTCGGAAGTAGTCTGTTATGCCACAGTAGAAAAATAAAACAGTATTTAATTAGAGATAGCAAACAGGTGACTGGGTATGAGGGTCAGGAGCACTAGACGGTCAAGCCTGCAGATACATATTGGGCAATTACGAACATAGAGACAGCAGCCAAAGCCAAGGGGAGGGCAGTGACAAGGGACAGCCTAGGACAGAAACCTGATGACCCACCAACATTTACCTGATGAGCAGATGAGAAACAGTCTCAAAGGATCTTGAAAAAGAGAGCCTAGTAAGGCTGGAGAAAAGCTACGAATATGGTTGTGTTAATAACAGCCAACATTTGGGGCGTCTGGTAGCTCAGTAGGTTAAGCGTTTGACTTCGGCTCACGTCATGATCTCACTCTCATGTCATGTGAGTTTGACCCCCGCATCAGGCTCTGTCTGGCCTGGCAGTGCGGAGCCTGCTTGGGATTCTCTCTCTCCCTCTCTGCCCCTCTCCCACTCGTGCTTTCCCTCTCTCTCAAAATAAATAAATAAACCTAAGAAAAGATAATAGCCAACAGTTATTAAGAACTTTCACGTGTCAGGTGTTAATTTAATTGGATGACAAGTATTAACCCCTCTACGAGGTACTGTCATGTTAGTATCCTCCTCTTACAAATGAGGCGACTGAGGCACAGAGAGAATCAGTAACTTGCCCGAGGTCACACAGTCACGTACCTAGAAATGGAAGGGCAAGGATTCTAACTCAGGTGGCTGCCTCCAGAGTCCAGGCTCTCACCCACTTATGCCAAATTGACTTTCTGTTCTGAGAAATAGAAACCCAATGCAAACCAACATAACCGTAAGTGGGGATTCATTAGTTCACCGTGACTAAAACTAAGAGGGGTAGAACACAGGACATTGTTGAGGCACACTTGGGGAGATTGAAGCAACACCATTATTCTCTGTCTCCTGTCTCTCTCTCTCTCCCCACCCCCGCTCAACATCCCTTATGTTGCCTTTAGCCTCACGCACGTTCTGTTGACATGATGGCAAAGATCGCTGAGAACAGGTCCAGCCTGACATTATCTCCATAGGAGAGCTCCCCCTCTGCCCCTTGCCAAGCCGAGCCAATTATAGGCTACAGGCAGGCAAGTTTCCCCTCCCTCACCCCAAATTTAGAATCAGCTGAGAGACGGGGGCAAGCGCCAGACAAATAGAGCCCACATGTCAGATTGAAGGAGTGGGGGCAGGGTGCCACAGGGAAGACCTGGTTGATGTGTTTGACTTTCTAATATTGTACCTAAGAATGGAAGTCACCCCCAGTCATAGCCAACATGGCCCACTGGCAGATGCCCAGCAAGGCACAGCTTGGGCGCACAGCGTGCCCGGCTAAGTTTGCCACGTGGCCTCACTAAGTCACCTTCTCTGCAGACAGAAGAAGACGGAGCTGAGTCACACCAGCTTTCTCCCAAACTCACCTATCAGATGAGTCACCTCTCTACCCGCCTTCCCCTCCTCCACTTTCCCCTTAGAATAATGAAAGAGAAATGAAAAATCCCAGGCACCCGCCGACGAAAATGGCTAAAATTTTAAAACCTGACAAAACCAAGCGGTGATGAAGACGCGAAACCACTGGAAGTTTTCTTCCACTGTGGACAGGAATGCAAAGTAAGACAGCCACACAGGAAGACGGTTTCTCATGAAACTAAATGTCCTTTTACCATATGACCCAGAACCCACCCCTAAGTATCTATGAGAAATGAAAACACATGTCCACAGAAAGGTCTGTACGTGAATGTTTATAGAAGTTTTATTCATAGATGCCAAATACTGGAGATCATCCGAATGTCCCACCAATCAGTGAATGATCGAACAAATTCTAGTATCCACACAAAAGACACAACTCGACGATAAAAAAGAACTCGTCACTCATACAGCAATGTGGATGAATCTCAAAAGCACTGTGTTAGGTGAGAGAAGCGATCTTAAAGGGCCACACACTGTATGATTCCATTTATACAGCCTTCTGGAAACGGCAAATCTACAGAAACAAACATAAGATCGGTAGTTGCCAGGAGATGGGGTGAAGGAAGGGATTAAATACAAAGGAGGAGAAGGGAGTATTTGGGGGTGATGGAAGTATTTAATATCACGTCAATGATAGGGATTACACAACTGTATACATTTGCTAAAATTCTTAGACCTATGTGTGTAAAAAGAGTGAACGATACTGCTTGTAAATGAAACTTCCATAAACTTAAATAAAAAACAACAAAACCAGGGTGTTAGGCTAATCCTCAAACTGTAACCTGCATCGGATTCCCCTGGAGAACTGGTCAAATACGGATTGAGGAGGCAGCTGGGAACCTGCATTTCTGACATGCTTGCAAGAGATACGGATACCCCTGGTCCAGGGGGCACATTTCAGGAGCTGCTGCTGTGCTGAAAATCCCTGCATGGGGGGAGGAGGGGCAGGAGCCTCGCCTTCCTCCCCAGCTGGGTATCCAAGCCAGCCTGGAACCACTACTGGTTGCTGAGGAAAACCAGCTTCTCTATGGACAGCCCCACAAGCAGGGTACGGGAGTTTCTAGAAGGACAAGAGGTGTTCTTTTTCCAAAGGAGGAGGGAAAGAAGGTAAGTAGCCCCAAACAATACCCACTTTGGAGTTGCATCAGCCAGAAGGAGCACATCTAAGGAGTGGGGAGCACCATCAGATAGCTCAAGATGATAAGGACTGAGGTGCAGTCACCGGATTTAGCAGCACGGAGGCCACCATGACATTGGAAAGACCACATTCAAGTGGATGCCGATTGCAGAGGGAGATGATGCAAGGTGAGAAAATAAATGCAGGCACTTCCGTGACCCAGTCAGTAAGCATGGAGCACAAACGTACATACGTGACAAGGTGTGATGGCGGGCCTTACATATATTTGTCAATATGGGAGATACTTAAGGGGGGAAAGGAGTCAGTAAATGACAGGAGGTTGAAAATAGAGGAGAACGGTCATCAGGTAAAGTCCTTAAGAAGGCAGGTAAGCCTGGGACCCTGAGCAGAGAGGCCGCAAAGAGCTGAGGAGGACAAGGCACAGGAAGGGAGACGGGATGCAGGTGGAGGGAGAGTTGGAAGCTTAGTGAAGGGAAGTGGAGTGTGTCCCCATCTGATGGCTTCCGTCTGCTCTGAGGAGGAGACACCAAGTCAATCAAGGGACGCCCACAGTGCTGGGTTGAAGCTCAGTCTCCGGAGTCACAGTTCAGTCTCGCCGTGTGACGTTGTGTGAATTCCATGCTGAGCCAGTGTGTATGATATAAGAACCTTTCACGCTGTAAAAGTGATTCGAATTGGGGCTGGGTCACAGCCCATGGCCGGTGTTTGCTTACCGCGAGTGAAGATATTCTCTTTGCTATCTGCAGTGGAGACTATTAACCATAGAACCGCTAATAGGTGACAGCTATTAAAGTTTAAACCCCAGGGGCGCCTGGGTGGCTCCGTGGGTTAAGCGTCCAACTTCGGCTCAGGTCATGATCTCGAGGTTCGTGGGTTCGAGCCCCGCGTCGGGCTCTGTGCTGACAGCTCAGAGCCTGGAGCCTGCTTCAGAGTCTGTGTCTCCCTCTCTCTCTCTCTGCCCCTCCCCAGCTCATGCTCTGTCACTCTCTGTCCCAAAAATAAAATAAAACATTAAAAAAAAAAGTTTAAGTTTAAACCCCCCAAAGAGTAGTGCCCTTGTCCATCCAGTTGGCCGCGGGTCCAAGCAATCTGCGGAACACCGTCAGAGATGCTCTTCAACCTCTGGACAAGGTCCACCTTGCTGGTGAAACTCTGGGAGCCGAAGGGAACACCGAAGTCCTGGGTTCCACTGCCACCTGAGCCACCGCCAGCTGTGGGAACGTGAGCACTGGGGGGCAAGGCCACTGTTAAGGTCATCTCTGAAGTTCCATCAAGACCTAACAAGTTGGTGTTTCAAAGGCCCGGAAGTGACTCATCCGCCCACAGTTGGCACCGTCAAATGGGTCCATTGTGTAAGATGCCCAGGAAGGTAGAGGCAGCTGGACTTGGTTAGCCTGGAGCGACCACAAGTGACTCTTTTCCGACTCAAACCACCAGCCACCAGCCAATGCCACGGGTCAAGGACACTGTTGCATTCCATGTGATAGGTGAAAAAGGGATTTTTCCCCCCAGAGCATTTTTTCTTCCATCCTGTATGCCAGAGTTGAGCTTGCATTCCCAACGTTTTTTCTCCTTGAATTCTTTGAACATGAGTTGGTAAGAGAGCTATCCCAGCTATGGGTCCCAACTGAATCACAGGAAAATCAGAAGTGCTCCCATTCCTTTCTTCCTTTTCCAAAAAGTGAAGCTGGATGCCTGGGTGGCTCAGTCTGTTAAGTGTCCGACTCTTTTTTTTTTTTTTTTTTTTTTTTTTTTTAATTTTATTTTTAATGTTTTCTTTATGTCTAGGAGAGAGAGAGAGGGAGAGACAGCGCGAGCAGGGGAGGGTCAGAGAGAGAGGGAGTCACAGACTGAAACAGGCTCCAGGCTCTGAGCTGGCAGTCAGCACAGAGCCCGACGCGGGGCTCGAACCCACGAACCGCGAGATCATGACCTAAGCGAAAGTCGGACGCTTAACCGACTAAGCCACCCAGGCACCCCTAAGTGTCCGACTCTTGATCTCAGCTAGGGTCATGACTCCTAACCTCGGCTCAGGTCATGATCTCACGGGTTCATGAGTTCAAACCCCCTGTCGGGCTCTGTGCTGACAGTGCACAGCCTGCTTGGGATTCTCCCTCTCCCTCGCTCTGTGCCCCTCCCTCGCTTGTGTGTGCACGCACACGCTCTCTCAGAATAAACTTTAAAAAATAACAATAAAACAAAATGGTTAAAATGTTAAGTTTTATGCTCTGTATATTTTTTTTACCACAATTAAAATTTTTTTTAATGTTCATTTATTTTTGAGAGAGAAAGGCAGAGTGTGATTGGGGGAGGGGCAGAGGGAGAGGGAGGCACAGAATCCGAAGCAGCTCCAGGCTCTGAGCTGTCNCCCTTAACCGACTGAGCCCCCCAGGCGCCCCCACTACCACAATTTTTTAAATCACCTAAAAAAATATTGGGGACTAATCATCCTACCCCAAATCAAAACCAGGAAAACACTTGAGACCCACGTCAGGATGGAAGTGAGGAATCACGGTCCTGGAGTATGTCATGAGGGACCCCGTGAGGGCACGAGACGGGGAGCGGGTGTTCCCAGACCAGGAAAGATGGCGAGAGGCAGCGGAAGCGAGTTCTGCTCGACAATCCTGGGCACAGGCCCAGAGTATCTCAGAGCAGATGGCACGCTTGGTCATGACAGCAAGGAGCGGGCGAGGGAGTCCATGTCAGTGAGAAATCATCCATCTACCTCAGGACTCTGGGGAATTCCTTTAAACACAAAGCACACCACCGCATCGCGGATCGGACAACACCGTACCCTTCCTCAGAGCTGTAACTGAACATCCATGCATCCGAACGGTCATTGCAATAGGCAAACGGTTGATGAGGTCACTGCTTGGCCTTCAGGAGCCATTTGCGTATCTGGTATGTTCGCTCAGATCAGATCCCGAGTCTCTGGATTGTATATAAAGTGCTGTGCTGCTGGCGATAAATGTGTGCTGACATGCAAGTCCTGTGTTTGGGGAAGGGCTTCCCAGGTGGCTCCAAGGAGCTGTGTCGCCCACAGGGAGGCTGAGGCAGCAGGTCCCAGCCTTCCTGGGAGCCGCGCCCGCCTCCCGTGGAAACAAGAAGCGCCCCGATGGGACGTGTTCATACTGTTTTAACAGAGAAAGGGCTAGAGTGCCCTGTTCAGAAGAATCAGGAAGGGTTCTAGTACTCAACCCGTCCCAACTCGTTTGCGTGGGTGTTGTGGGTGCAGATGAGAAGGGAGATGAGGCAGCGCATGTCTCATCTGGGGATCGTGGGGGCTGTGGAGGAGTCTGCCCTGGTTTCAAGATTTATCAGAAAAACAAACAAAGGAAAGTATTCTCTGAAAAGGTAGCAAAAGTCCCAAGTCTGGATCAGAGGACGACGCTTTAATACCTCAAGTCTACTTCCGCCCGCCTGTGTAAATCTAAGAACCAAGGCAACTACCCCCGTGCACTCAAGCTCTGCCTGCCCAGGGGGGCACAGTGAGGGTGGGGGTCCCGGCCGAGCTGTGGGGGTGGCGCCGCTCCGTCCCCTGTGTCTCTGCTCTTTTTCTCCAAAGTGAAGAGACCTGAATAGGCAGTTTCTAAGGGCAGTGTATGCGCAATGTCTCTGTTCATTTTGCATTTATAATTTTTAATGATAAAGGCAATATACCCGCAATAAAATTCATGAAATGGAAACCAATTTAATCATCTCTGCTCCCACTATCCTAACATAAGTGGGTTGGTTTTACATTCCAATCTTTTCAATCTTGCGGCTTAACTGGTTCAGAAAGGTATGCAAGTGTTTCAGCTGGGTTTTTTCCCCACCAAAAAAAAAAAAAATCTTATTAATTCATTTCATTTTTTTCCCATCGTTGAGCCCGTATGCTTTTGTTTTAAAATTTGTTAAATATTTATTTATTTTTGAGAGAGAGCATATGAGTGGGATAGGGAGAGAGAGGGAGACACAGAATCTGAAGCAGCTCCAGGCTCTGAGCTGTCAGCACAGAGCCCGATGTGGGGCTCGAACCCACGAACCGCGAGATCATGATGACCTGAGCTGAAGTCGGATGCTTAACCTACTGAGCCACCCAGGCACCTGGAGCCCTTGTGGTTTTTAAACTCTAAAGCCCTGCTCTGTGCCACAAATGCCCCTTGAGGAGTGTGAGGGCTGAATGGCGGCCCCCACCAAATTCATACGCTGGACACTTAACTCCCAAAACTCGGCAAGTGACTATATTTGAGGTAGGGGTTTTTTAAAGAGGCAGTTAAGTTACAAGGAGGCCATTAGGTTGGGAACTAATAAGACTGCTATCTTCATAAGAAGAGGAGATGAGGACCCAGACTCGCGCAGAGGGAAGGCCATGTGGGGGCCCGCGGAGAAGGCAGCCACCCGCAAGCTGAAGACAGAGGCCTCAGGAAGAACCAAAGTCCCAGAAAGCTGGCCTCCGGAGCTGTGAGAACGCCCAGTTGTGCTGTCACGGCCTCCGGTCAGTGGTGGTTCGCTCAGAAAGCCCTGGCAAAGCAACACAAGATGCGTTATCTTTCTTGGTCGGCAATACTGATCACACTGAGCAGCCGTGAGGACAAGGCCCTCCATAGGATAATACCAGGAACACACACACACACACACACACACACACACACGCACACACCCTGTTCTGATGGTTTATTAAATTGTAACCTGTGTGTGTTTTGCAACAAATTTTTTTTTGATCCTGCAACAGAACAGGGTTTTGCAAAGTAACCACATCCTCTCCCTCAGCTGCTTCTCCCTTCCCACCAGCCAGCTACCCTCACCGAGCTGCTGTGAGAGCGAGCCGAGGACCAGGGGTGAATGAGTTGGGCCGACTAGCTCCCTCGGCTTGGCCGCCTCTTGAGTGCTTCCTCAGGGGTGTCGCTGAACAGTTTCTCCACTTTCCAAAAAGGAACCGAGAAACAACCCCTTACACAGCACAGGCCCGTGGGCACTCCGGGCTGGTTGTGAGCACGGCCCATGGGGGGGCCGGGGGGATCAGACCTTGGACGGCGCATTTCTACAGCTCTAACCTGATCGGGGCTCCAGTGACTTGCAGCTGAAGCAGCCCGTTTACCAGAGAGTGAGGACTTTGGCTTTCCAGCAGTTATTGTTTGCTCTTGGATTTAAAGCACCAGCGTCTCCTGTCCAGACCCGGCTGCAGGGTGCAGCGGGGACACACAGACTATGCTGTGAGCAATCCAGCCTTACACAGCAACAAAGAGGGCAGAGAGAGTCAGGCCCTTCTCCTTCAGGGAACAGGCCCCCTGCGCCCCTTAGTTGTGAGTCCGTATAACGGGAGCAACCAAGCCACCCTTTCCACCTTCCCCACAATGCTCTAAAGACAGAGCGGTGACTGAGAGGGACATGGCCATCCCCGGACCAAACTGCAGCCCAGCGCCCAGGCTGATCTCAAAGGGCCAGGAAGGGTGAAGGAGCGTTCCACCCAGAGACATCCTGAGAAGCACCTACTGGGTGCAGATCGGGGTGTGGCCTGAACACCCCTGACGTTTCCGGTCCATCGGACGGCCAGGAACGGCACCTGCACAACTGGCAAAAAGGCACAGCGGCTTCGATGAGTGCCGCCAACCGCCGGCTGCCGTGTGGTTACAACCTCCCACCAGCCCTGCCCCAGCCGGTTCCTCCTTCTGCTCCCGGGAAGCTCTGCCCTGACCAGTGTCAGCTCCTCTCATTAGCGATCAGCCTCTGCATTATCACTTCCTTTGCACTGTCACTGAGGCCACAGAAACGTAAGGGAGAGAGTGACATAGCCCTGCCCACGGGTGCTTCCTCCAAGCTCCCCCCAGTGACATCGTGCAGAGACTCGCACTTAGGGACGGACTAGCTTGGCCTCCCAGAGGCGGCCCTCCAGGCCGGCGCTGGACCTAAGGAGACAGGTGACAGGGAAAACGGTCACCAAAGCCGTCAGGAAGGCTCCACCCTGGCGCTGGCTCAGAGTAGGTTCCAGCCAGTGCACGTTTAGAAGACACTGCCAGGGCAGAGCCAGCAGGCTCTACGCTGTGGGCACGCCTGACACACACATCGTCCCCTGCCCTGCTCACAGGTCTGTGCGCCGCTCAAACCCCCTTCTGCACACGAAGGCTTTTTGTTGTTTTGTTGTGTTTCTTGTGGGGTTTTTTGGGTTTTTGTTTCTGTTCGTTTTTGGTTTTGTTTTGCCACTTTAGAATAAGGCCGCTGAGGTCCCAGGGTGGAATCCAGCAACGCGAGCTATCAAAAGGCAGAACCCGTGCTGGGCTCCCATCTTCTGGTCCAAATCTTGCCCAGCACCCTGCGGCCTCCCTTCCTCGTGCAAGTGGGAAAACTGCTTCCGTCACTGGGCAGCATGGAGCCCCGACCAACCAGACAAAACTAGAGGCGATAAAAACCCAAAGGGGAGCAAACACACGCTGTTGGCGTTTTCTCTCAGGGAAGCTGGGAAAGCAAAGGCAAGTTGAAGGACCCATGAGAAAATAGAACAGTGACAGCTGATTCCGGGCTGACAGAAGAAGAAAAACATAGGAAGATGAGGTACAATGAAAATAGGAACAGAGCTCCGGGGTGGACGAGCCTACTCCGTCCCCAGGGCTTTCTTTAGCAGCAGATGGAGAAAGGAAAAATTCGTACAGCTTCCTGGAGAGCCAGGCAAAGGGAAGAAAGAAAGAACAAGCAACATAGAAAAGAGTGAACTTTTGAACAGCCTGAGAAAGCTCTGAGGGTGGGCGTGGGGAAGGCACTGGAGGGGGTGGGGGAGGA
>NW_027527932.1:5873776-5876331 GCF_008692635.1 Crocuta crocuta
GATTCTCTCGGAGTGGCTAAGGGAGGGTTGGGTAGCCTAGGTAGAGGCTTCACAGTGAAGACTAGCAGAATATAGAATATAAGTGGGAACTGGGAGCCTTTCTGCACAAAAGCGACGCACAAAGCCAGACTGTACAGGACCCACCAATGAAGGAAGGTCACGCAGGGCTTCGGGGATGGCCATTCCCAGAGGCTATGGGCCGGAACCTCCCCTTTTCCAATACCAATAATTATAAGGGGCAGTGGGTCCATAGCAACTTCTCCTGGGGTAGAGGCCCAGGACCCTTACAAAAGGATTCCATGATTCCAAATATCACCGTGGGCTTGTGCTGTTGCGGAGGCCACCCTACCTCTGTGGTTCAAAGCTCAGTCCCGGGGGAAGGAGCCTTCTTAGGAAAACACTTGAGGATAAATGGGAGTTAATGGTCATTTAAATGGGATAAACGGTCATGGGAGTACATGGCAAGACAGGATAATGACCTGAAGCTGAGAGACGGGGACCAGGTGGCTCCCCAAACCAGAGCAGCTTGCTGGAAAAGCCAGCAGCATTAGAGGAACCTGACAAGCGTGGCTGGTGAGGAAGCCCTGAAGCGTGCTCTCAAAACCAAGATGTAGGTGTGCCTTTTACAGAGAGAGGCTCTGAACTATGCCCCAGCATGATCAGAGGGAGGCTGAACTTCTCAGAAGCATATAAAGGTTCTTCTAGCACCTCTCATAGCATTTAGTCCCTCTTGGCTTAAGTAACTACTGAATTAAAAATTCATTCTTGGGGGGGGGGACCTGGGTGGCTCAGTCGGTTAAGCCTCCTACTCTTAATTGTGTTAAAAATTTTTTAAATATTTATTTATTGGGGGGGGAGGGGCTGAGAGAGAAGTAACACAGAATTCCAAGCAGGCTCCAGGCTCTGAGCTGTCAGCACAGAGTCCAACATGGGGCTCAAACTCACAAACCACCAAGATCATGACCTGAGCCACCCAGGCACACATCCCCCCTCCCCCCAGCCCCCACCTCCAACTCCCGATTTTGGCTGAGGTCATGATCTTTTGGTTTCTTGGGTGGAGCCCCAGTCAGGCTCTGAGCTCCCATGGTGGAGCCTACTTGGGATTCTCTCTCTCCCCACCCCTCTGTCTGCACCCCTCCCCTGCTTGTGCACGTGTGCATGCTCTCTCTCTCTCAAAATAAATAAGCATTATAAAAACATCCATATGGGTAAAATGACACAACATCTGGGATTGGCCTTAAAACTCTCAGGCAAAGGCTCAGGTCTTGAGTCTTGATTTTGGTTCAGGTCATGATCTTGCTCTTTGTGAGTTCTAGCCTCTCCTTGGGCTCCACACTGATGGTGGAGCCTGCTTGGGATTCTCTCCCTCTCTCTGTCCCTCCACAGCCACAGCCACACACACACACACACACACACACACACACACGTTGCAAATTCTCTCTCTCTAAAGTAAAAAAAACACCAAAAACTCCAGCAAACCAAAAAGCTGGGGGAAGGGAGAGAAGAAACATGAGGAGGAAAATGTCACCGGTATTAAAGCCGAGCAAAGTAAGGGAATTTATACCAGTGGACCTCACCCTGCCCTTTCCAGACTGTCAGCATCACCTGGGACACACGCGCGCACGCGCGCGCGCACACACACGTTGCAAATTCTCTCTAAAGTAAAAAAAAAAAAAAAACACCAAAAACTCCAGCAAACCAAAAAGCTGGGGGAAGGGAGAGAAGAAACATGAGGAGGAAAATGTCACCGGTATTAAAGCCGAGCAAAGTAAGGGAATTTATACCAGTGGACCTCACCCTGCCCTTTCCAGACTGTCAGCATCACCTGGGACACGCGCGCGCGCGCACACACACACGTTGCAAATTCTCAGGCTGGAGTAGGGGACCCCGCATCTACTAAATAAAAACCTGTAGCGGTGGGTGCCGCAGCCTGGGTTTTAACAGGCCCTTCCCAGGCTTCTGCTCTGTGATTCCGACGCCTGCTCAAATTTGAGACTCACTGCATTACACCATTTTCTTTCCAGCGGTGTTTGTGCGATTATTTCCATAATAAAGGCATTTAAAAAACAACAACAACCTATCCCTGGGGGCATTTGTGTTGTTGAGTTGTTTATTTCTTACGTCGGTTGTCTTCAATTGCTATTTAGCCATTGTTTTGATCTTTTCCCGGAGCCAGAACAAAACGCCAGGAAGCAGATGCGACTNCGGCCCTTTCATCTGCGGGAATCCATTAAGCGCGGCCTCGCGCAGCGGCCGCTCCTTTCTGGTCCGCTTCTCGAGGGGGCCCTGGGGGAGCCAGACGCACCTGCACCCCCATCTCACGGCCGGCCCCCAGGGAGCTGCAGTTGGGGGGGAGGAGCCCCCGTCCGAACACGAGAGTTCAAGGGAGTCTTGGGGCCCCGACGCTCTGGGGTGTCTCCAAAGGGCCCAGTTTCGCATCTTCCTGCACCTCCCCCCCCCGCCCCCCGTTAGGGAGGATGAACTTTCGCCTGCTGGGCGGGACGTGCCCTCGCCTGGCTTTCGGGGCAGGGGGCGCCCTGGGCGCCCCCGGGGGG
>NW_027527932.1:5876385-5928707 GCF_008692635.1 Crocuta crocuta
GAAGGAGCGCACGTGGGTGTGCGGGCCCGGCGCGTGCGGGGGACGCGCGTTTCTCCCCTGGGGGCCGGGCGGGGGGCCTTGGCGTCTCGGGAAGCGGCCCTCGAGGTCTCGTGCGGCCCATCAGAAAGTAATCTAGTACCGATTAATCATTTATACCTTCCCCCGAGAAGCAGTAGCCCCCGGAGCGCGCTTGGCCTGTGCGCTCGGTCCCCGGGTCTCCAGGCACCACGAGGGGACAGACGCCGGGCAGGCCCGACGCACCCGCGGCCCGAGAGAGTGGCTCTGAATTCTGTCTCCACCCGGGCGGCCGCAGAGGAGGAAAGGGGTGGGAGCCACCCAGGGCCCTGGGAAGGACCCGTGTGGTCCTTAGGGGGAAGGCTATTCCCTTTTTGAAATCGCCAACAATTCGGATTGTTGAGAGGAGCACAGGTGGTGGGAAAGCAAGAAAACAGAACAGAACAAAACAAAACTCTTTAAATTCTCAGTTGTTTCCAGGCCAAAGACGGAATATCCAGTCTGCAGGTCTCCTGTCTGAAGTCTCTGCGGAACGACCTTCTTTGGATTTTCTGCTCCTTCGCCGTGAATATAAATATTCTCTCCACTTACCATATGTTACCCACGCACTTCCACAGACCCCGCCGCCCCTGCCCTGCTGGGATGCTCTCAAAAAGGAAGTCTGCCCTCCCTCAGCCGGNGACAATGTCACTTTCCTCTTCGTCAAGATTCTTTGTCAATTGCTGGGGAAATAATTGACCTCAAGCTACTTCAGTCACAACCAATAGAAAAATGGAATGGTGATGTGTCCAGCTGTTACGGGGAGGCAGGCACGCAGGCTGCAAAACAAAGGTGGCCAGGAGCTGGGCTGACATGAAAAATATGTAAAGCTTCTTGATGGGGTTCTCGGGAAATGGAGGGATTGCGCTGAAAAACAGAACAGACAGACAAAAACTAGAATTCTGTTCATTTGCCGTACCTTCAAGTTTACGGTCCTTAATTTATGCCCTTGGACGGCTGTAAAGGAAAATCCGGCACAGACGCCCTTTAACGCAGCTGAGTCTTTTCGGATCTCTGACCCTTTCCTTAACTTACACAATGGTTCGTTTTCCCGACATCCTCCACTCAATCAGCCGCCAGAATGACTCAGTTCCCTCTGATGCAGGGGCCCAGGGAAGGATTTGAGAGTTCAGTGAGTATTNGTGGGGGGGGGCGGGGGGGTTGTTTGTAAGCAGTGGGAGAAAGCGCAGGAGGGAGAGGGGGCTCCAGAAGGAGTGAGGAGAGCCACCGGAGAGAACGCCAGGAGGAAACTCAGCGATGGCAGAGCGTGGGCTCCGTGCGAGAAATGATGGTCAAGAGCGGTTTGGTAACACAGATCTCATGTTTCAGACCGCAGGATGTCCCGGTTAGGAAGCTGATCCTGCTCCAGGTTGGACCAATCGCCAATCGGGGAAAAATCAATCAGGACATTTGACACCCCCTGGCGTGGTAACCGGCAAGAACAATATCCAACAGGAGCTCCTGAACATTGTCTTCTCACAAAGAGGGCTCAGAAAAAACTCCAGATGCTACAAAAGCAGCCTGAAAGCGTCAGCGGTCCACGTTTGCTCCTCTGACGGGAGACTAAGCCAGCATGGCAGGTGTGTGTCCAGAGCCACCCTGCAGGAGAACCATGGTCCCTGCCTTAGCACTGAAACACCCAGAGGGTGAGGCGGAATGTCAGGCGGGCACAGAGCCCTCCCCCGGGCAGGAGAGTCCGCAGAGCCCATGCACGTACGTCTCCAGGGCCACCATCTTCTCCGAGGACTTGCAAGCAGTGGTGGGTACGTGAGCAAGTCATCGTGAAAAGAAAGCCTCGGTGCCCCGAAAGTGCATCACGGCAGCTCCACGCGGACCTGCAGAGACAAATACCGTCCAGTGTCGCTGTAGGAATGTGACACGGCGTGCACACGCTTCTCAAGCAGAAGTTTTGAAATGTGTGTGCCTTCTCTAAGAACCTCGGAGAAACAGGCTCATGGGCACGTTCCAAATCTCTCCCACTTGTCACACGTGCTTTTGGGGATCCTCTCTGAGTCCCTGCAAGCCTTAGCTTGGCTTCTCTGATTTGCTAACCCACCAGCGGCGTGGGGTTCACGTGGAGAAAGAGAGGCCGCTGAAGGAGTTCTCCAGGGGACGTCATTGTTTTGAAGCGGCTGACCCCCATTGCGTCTGAAGTAAAGGGATTGTTTTCATGTACCATCCTTGAAGAGAACCGGATCTGGAGTAGTTTTGTTCTAGATGGGTCTAGAGCTTTTCTCGAATCTGACAATTGCTGAACATGGGTATTTTAATTGTGCCCATTAAGCACCCCTCCCCGGTGCAACTTCACCTAATGGTTCAAAGATGAAGCCTCTGAGCTGGCTGTCTAGTAATGGTAATGGATTTGCACTGAACTCCTCGTGTTCTCCCTGGTGACCCCTGCCATTCATTTGCAAGGTGGGACACCAAGACTGGGGTGAAGTCTATGGCCATAGTAGTTAGTAAGGCTAATTGGCCCACGTGAGAATGAAACCTGTAGCTCGGCCTCATTAGCTCTGCATTAAACCTAACACAGCAAAGTACAGTTGAGCGGACAGTTGAGCGGAATGTATTTGTAATTTGGTAGAATTAAATAAGGTCCTAGGTGAACACTGCCAATTCTGCAAGATGTTCAGGACAAAACAGAGGACATCAGAGGAAGGTGCCAGTCAATAGTCTAGATTTATGAAAATTAAGTGCTTTTAAAATATATGGTTTTCATTCGGCAATTTATGTCTAAACATCTTAAAACACCGCATCTTATTGTGTGTAAATTATGATCCTATTTATGTAAAAAAAAAAAAAAAGACGAAGGAAAAGCTGACCAGAAATAAATCATAGTTTATGCGTTTTTATTTAGACAGCAGGATTATAGGTAAACGGTTTTTCCTCATCTCAAATTTCCTAACATGCTATTGAGTGGCTACACCTACTATTTAATGGAACAAAAATACATGATCATTCTATAAACACTTGTTAATACCCATGCATAGGAATCACTGTAAAAAGTCGCAGAAGCACAATCCCTGTTTTCCAGGCAAACGGAGGCTTGCACAAGAATTACACGGAAGTAAAAGGAAGAAAGGAACAGTTAACTGAGTGCAAGCATTTCACGGTGTTCTCTCGTGCGATTCTCTCTCCTGGGAAGTGGGCACTGACTTTACACAGTAGGGGTCAGAAGCTCTGAGAGGACCGTACACGCAAACTGCCCGCGGTCCTCCGGCGAAGGAGACATTCAGGCAGTTCTGGGGCCGCGCCGTTTCCTCCCTGCTGCACAGAGCAGGGGCGGCGGTAGCAGAGTTAATGGGTTACACAGGAAACCGTGTACCAGCGTCGTGTCTGGTCAGAAGTTCTGTATCGACAGTGTAACTGTCCTGACCCTCCCTCCCCCAGAATCACACCCCTACACACGTACATACACACACATGCGCACACACACATATGTATACACACTAACACGCACACATATACATACACACACTTACACATACATATACACTAACATGCACACATATACATACACATATGTATACACACTAACACGCACACATATACATACACACTTATACACATACGTATATACGGTAACATGAACACATATACATACACACATATGTATACACACTAACACGCACACGTATACACACTAACACGTGCACACATGTATACACACTAACATGCACACATACACACATACGTATACACACTAACACGCACACATATACACACACTTACACACATATACACACTAACATGCACACGTATCCACACACACATACACCAATAAGCATACACACATATACAAATGCACACATACATGCATGTATACATATAAACACATACACACACCTGTGAGTGTACACACACATACACACATGCAGGGGCACACACACACATTGCTGTCACCACCTGGACCACGGATGATCACCTGACGTGAAGTCGCCGTACCATTAACTTCTAAGTGCCGATCAGGTCCTCTCTTCTCGAGAATGTGAATAAACAGTGTGGTCAAGTCCACGGGCACCTGGGTGGCTCAGTCAGTTAAGCGTCCAACTTCAGCTCAGGTCATGATCTCACAGCCTGTGGGGTCGAGCCCCGCGTCGGGCTCTGTGCTGACAGCTCAGAGCCTGGAGCCTGCTTTGGGCTCACCATTCCTCCCCCTGCACACTCTCTGTCCCTCTCTCAAAAACAAATAAAAGATTTTTAAAAAATTGGTAAAGATGGTGGTGAGGTCCACAGGAGGCTTCTCACGCAGGCGGCCATCAAGTCCTTCGGCAGGTGAGAGCAAGAGTCAGCTCCGGAGAGGACAGACATGGAGGCTGGAGACCTCATGCGTCAGCACAGAGGGGAGTGCAGGGTAGGTGAAGGTTCAAGTGCCACGTGGCCACACTGTCCTGTATAGGCCAGGAAAGTCGTTCCCATCCTCACAGCTTCCCCGTGAGCATCACACCCCATGAAGCTCTCTGTACCCTAACAATTCCATACTCTTTTTGAGCTAGTGTGAGTGAATTTCTCTCCTGACCACCACAGGATCTCCGGCTACCGCAGGAATTAACACACACATCGTCGCAATGATTTTTCTCAAGTCCTTCCTGGCTTTCCCAATGATGACCATTGTCCCCAAACTCACATCCACTTGCAAGTCTTTCAGGAACCTCAAACCTAAGGTGCACCAAAGCAAACCTGCCTCTTCCCTTTCATGCTTCCCCAAATATTCCCGACCTCAGCAGTGCTCCCGACCCAAGGCTCAAGTCTGAAATCTGACCTTCCCTTTTCTGGAGCAAGTCTTCCTCAGTACTGCTCAAATCCACCCATGTGTGTGGCTCTCCACGGCCCTGCCCTAGTGCAGGCACCACATACACACACACACACACACACACACACACACACACACACACACACCAGCATTGAAACCCCTTCCGTGGCTTTCCATGGCCTAGCAGGGTCCAATCAAAACTCCCGTGCCCGCTCTACAGTGCCCCGTGCACTGTGCCCTCGCCTGTCCTGTCTCTCAGCGTGGCCATGCTCTGCCCAAGCTGAACCTTCTTCATGTCCTCAAAAATGCCATGCTTCTCTCCCGAAGGACTTTGTGTGCCCCGTTCCCCTCCATGAAGAACCCTTCCTCTCCCCGGCTGCCTCCTGCCCTCCTCTCGCGCTTTAGCTTAGATTCCATGGCCTCCAGAAAGCCTCATCTGACCCTCTGAGCTTAAGGTTAAGCATCCCTAATATGCGGTCCTGCGACCTTCCATATCTGACTACCCGTCGCACGTACTGACCTTCAAGGTCATTGCTGGTTTGTATTATCTGCCTCCCCTGCTGGACTGTGGGCTGCAGGCAGGCGTATCCCCAGTGCGGTGACCACAGTACATGCGTAGGAAATGGTGGAGGAATGAATGCGTTAATGCCTCAAAGCAGTGCTCACGCTCAGGACAACACGTAGACCTTTTAGTGAACTGGCTCTTCTACTCATTTTGTCATGGCTCGTACTCTTCAGATCCGGTGTGAGTCCCCGAAATAGAAGTTGGGAACTGGGGCCGGGAACAACAGTTACTGTGTACCGTGACTATTATTAGCACACCTGAAATCTCCCCTCCCTTTCTACGCTGGGCCAATAGCTTATACTCTAATTAATCTGACCACACTTTGACTCTCTATGCCTTCATGGTGAGTCTTTACCCAGGACTCTCTAGGATCTTCATGCAAATCAGTCTCAGAAGCCTTTCCAGAAATTGCCCCCAACATCAAACGCGGGGTGAGGAATCTCCAGCACGCGCTGAGTTCTTGTCCAGTGAGGCTGAGATAAGATACAGAGCAGGCCGTTCTCTCTCTCCCACGGGCTGCCTGTGCGGCCCAAGCAGTCCACATCACCGGGGAGCACTCGGAGCTTGGGGGGCAGGTTGGGTAGTGACTGGACACCCACAGCGCGAGTGCTCAGGAACTAGATGTGCATGATATGGCCTTGGAAAGAAAATAGTTACGCGATGGACACACTGAATGAAGATGCTTCAAGACCCCGAGTGTCAGAAGGCGGAGGTAGGAGCTGGGAGGAAGTGGATTCAGGAGAGGTTGGAACCAGCATGGCCCGGAGAATGGAGTCATACATTTGCGGGTCAGGAGAGGGTTTCTGATTTAGAAGGAAGGTGGTACTTTGGTTTTCAGACAGATTGGGTTTGTGACGGCACATGGAGTCGTAAAGTCACAACTTTAAGTGAAAGTCGTAAGAAGTCAGCCGCAGAAAGGGATGACGATCAGGAAGGGACCCACGTAGAGTCGACGGTTGCCGGATGGACAGGGGAGATTCTACGATGTGAGCCAAATACAGGGCCAGCAGGAGCTCCGTCGTTCAGTCTAGAAGACCAGGGGACACCAGGAGACAGAACTTCAGGGAGACAGAGAAAGCCAAGATGAGAGGCCATCCAGAACATGGTGTGAGGTCACAGGGACCCAGACGGTAAGGAGTTGGTTTGCAATCGTCAATACTGCTCATATTATCTGCGCCCTTGCTGTGGGCTGGGCATGTTTCAAGGAAGTCCTCATCAATGATCCCATTTAATGCTTTCAGCAAGAATTCACGCAGTGACATGGGTGCTACTATTATCCTTGTTTGACAAATGAGCTAACTTTGGCTCCGAGAAATGGGACAACTTCTCAAGGCCATACGGCCAGTAAAATGCAGAGCTAAGATTCGAACCCGTTATCTTGGGACGCCACTGGATCTTGGGAGATGACGAGAAAGATGGCTTGGGGGACATATCGGTTTTCTGCGGCTCTCGGTAGCTGGACAAGACCAAAACAAAGTATTCTGGATGAGAGCGGAAGGAGAAAAAGATAGACGTCCAAACACCCTGATTCAGTGAGGCACGGACAGGGAGACAGTCAGATCGGTGAGAGAAGGAGCCGGGGACCTCGAGACTCAAGTCCCCGCTTCTCCTCCCTGGCTGCTTCTGCCTGGACGAGAGCAAGGGAGGCCCCTCCAGAGCCTTCTCCCCCGCCTGACTGGAAATGCAGCCCCAGGGTGCCATTCTGGGAACTTTCCAGGGCTGGGGAGCCAGTGATGGAGAACAGCTCCTCCACTTACTTCCCAGAGCCCCTGTGGCGAAGTCCCTGCAAGCCCAGAAGGCGGGAGAGGCCCTGACGGGAGAGGGATGTAGGCCCCCAAGCGAACTCCAGACATCACCGGGGGGCTTGCCTGAGGCAAACTCCAGCGGGCGACAAAGGAGGAGGAACCAAAGGACCACGTCTGTCAACTCCTGCCCTTGGTGCTGGGACGGACCAGAGGGACCTCAGAAGGGCTGCCCCAGACCTCCTTAAACTTGAAGCAGACCGAGGGGCCTGGGTATCAGGCCGGTGGGAGAAAGGAAGGCCACTGCAGGTGAGAGGGGACAGCTTCCGGTGGCCACAGACCTCTCCTGAGGGAAACGCTGGTCTTGGCTCCACATGCCATAGGCTCTGTCACCTCAGGACTAGGTAACACAGGGTCGTCCCCACCCGCTGACCAACTCCACAAGACACACACCGCTGAACCTTCCCCTCCCCCACCCAGACACCATTTTTTGCTCCACAAGAGCTGCTGTGTCTTCTGCTTCCAGTCAGCGTTGCTGGCTTTTACATCAAGGCAGAGAAGACTTGCAGGTAAAGGGGACGGCGTCTGAGCTCCTGCTGTTTTGCTGGTCTGCATGTAGGAGCGAATGAGGGCCGAGGCCGGTTGCGGGCCGGCTCTAGGTTAGGACAGCGCCCCCTGGAGTTGTGCAAATTGCCGGCTCTGGCAAGCACGGAAAAATCCATGGTGACGCAACCCTGCGCCTCCTCTGCACCCTGTTTCTCTCCAAGCCGGTGACACAGGCCTTTTTCCGTGGCTGAAGCCACCCATCCCAGCCTCAGGCCTTCCTGAGACTCGGCCTGCACTCTTTCCCCCAAGAGGCACCATGGCTACCTTCCTTTCGTTTCTAGATCTCAACTCAAACATCAGCTCCTCAAAGAGACTCTCTCCCTGTCCTGTTTCGTTATTTTTAAATTTTAATGTTTTATTTATTTCTGAGAGAGAGAGAGAGCGAGCATGAGCAGAGGAGGGTCAGAGAGAGACACACACAGAATCTGAAGCAGCTCCAGGCTCTGAGCTGTCAGCACAGAGCCTGACGCGGGGCTCGAACCCACGAACCGTGAAATCAAGACCTGAGCTGAAGTCAGCCGCTTAACCGACTGCGCCCCCCAGGCGCCCCTCAAAAGTTATTTTTAAACTTATTTACCAGTTCTACCCCGTCCACCCCCCACAGACTAGAATATGAGCCCCATGAGAGTGTGACCCCTGCGTGTCTTTCATTCTCCTGTGTCCTCTGCACCTAGGAAAGGACTAGGCTTTCCCAGAAGCTTCTCAGGAAGCATGTGTCAAAAGGAATCCATTTGAATTGAAGTTTCAAACACTGAAGTTTCAGACCAAAGGTTTAAAATAATTTGATTGTAAGCAAGTGAAAACATTTCGTTACAAATAATCATTTTCGCACATCCTTCAAAATGACTGTCTATTTTCTCCCTAATGGTTTGCCTGTCTCCTTTCATCCTGCAGATACTACGCCGGGAACGTTGGGAATACATGTAAACCCCCGATGGTTTCAGGGAAACCTACGACTTTAAAAAGACGGTTGCCACTGAAGACTGTATAAAACGCGCTGTAAAAGGAAAACCTCCAAAGGAGATCAAGGGCATCAGGAGTAGGGCGTCTCCTTTTTTGAACAGTTCCTAGGTGGTGCCTGGCCAGCTGCTCCACCCCAGTAAAATAGACCAGCAGGGAAACCCGCCTGTGGCCTGGCTTAACCCTTCGCTGGCCCTCACCTCAATAAGATGCTGGCAAAGATCAGAAGAATTCAGGCACTACTTGCTGCCTAGAAGAAAACAGCAAACGGGAGGGGGGAAAAAGACTGATTCCAATGTCACTCCCCACCCCCAAGCTTTCTTCTCCCAAAGAGCCTTCTGTTCACAGAAATTAAAGGACTCTGATAGCAGATCACAAATTCAGAACAGAAAAGCTTCACTATGTAGCCAGAGACTGCATTGTCGATAACCAGACGTTGGACACTTTTTTTTGCTTATGAACTTTTGGAGACCATTCGAATAAAAGACTATTTGTTCCTGGACAAACACTCAACCAGCAAAGAAGCCTTTAAGAGGAGGGGGGATTTTTGTTTTGCATTTTCTCTTTGCAGAGAGAGAGAGGGAGAGAGAGAGAGACTTACTCTACTTGTTTTTCAGATAAAAGAAGCTAATTTGTTTACTATTACTAGGGACTCATGTCTATAAGTTCCTATGCCATTGTGGTAAAAAGACATGCTATTTTTAAAAAATCAAAAGCCACACAAGCCTTCATATGTAGTGTTCTTCCCCTTCCTGCCTCCCACTTTCGTTTTACAGATGGCCACGAATCTACAAGCCAAGTCAGAGCTTGTGGGGTAACTCTCTTCTCTTTCTCTCCCAGCAGAAAAGGCCATACCTGAACTTGAAAAGCAATCTCTCGCCCAAGTTCAGTGAAATTCTAGCCTCACAATTCACTCCCCAGATTTGCTCCTTTTTAGAAAATCAGACTCCTGGCATATGGGAGAACATAACCTAGGCTTCAATCCCCACCCCCACCCCACCCCTGCAATGTTAAGCTTCCCTGCCCACATGAAATGGTTCTGAAATCAAGCTAGCAAGATGTTGAATAACGTCCTTTTAAAAGAGGGTGTGCCATAACTGGGTCACTAACTGGGTGACTAATCACAGTTGCCTGTAACCACACAGACTGCGGCTTCAACCTGACTTGATCATTTGTAAACCGCAAAATGACCCAGCAGTGATCTGCAGGGGCCACGGGCTCGGCAGCGCGCAGACCGTCCGGGGCCTGTTCCCTCCTCGGCCCTGGTGAAATGGGAGCTGCCTGGGGCCTCTGGGCATTTGCCGCAATCAGAAGGGATCTGACCAGCTCCAACCTTTGCTTTATTCACGTCCTGACCGGCTCCAGCCTCAGCAAGCAATTGCGACAGTTGCTCTCTGCCCTGAATTCCATTTAGCCCTTCTGAGTCCAAAGGAGAAAAAGAAGGGGCCTACAATAAATTTGTTTTCAAGAAAACAAACAGAAAGGGGGCTGGCGGGGAGGGGGGGGGGAAGGAAAAGGTAACAAGAAAGAAAACTTCCTCCAACTTAGTGTGGGGTCCTCGGTTGTGTCTATCCCATACTCATGTATTACACGAAAACTTGATGACTCTTTCCCCAATCAGTACAGCAATTGAAGGAGTCTGGGGACAGGGGCGTCTTTGCCAAGGGTCCCTCAATGTGTCCTAAGTGAAGGCGTCCCTGGGGCTGGAGTGCACACCCCCAGAGGGATCAGTGGCATCAGGCCAGCAAGTCACCCAAGTCATAAGCTTTGCAGGCCTGCAGTGCTAAAAAATAAAAATAAATAAAGGATCACTTAGAAGGGAGACGTTTCTTTATAGATGAGGGAAATGATAGATCTTAGCAGCAGGGGAAGATCTGCTCTCACTACCTGACCACAGAGCCCCCACCTCAGCTGTCTGGAAACGGGGTTAGTTTTTTCTGCACACACTGGGTAAAAGCCGTGGAAGCACACAGTGGACGAAGCCCGTGTCAGCCCCGCCCGCTCACCTGTGCTCCTCTCACCGGCCCCCCAACAATCCCTCCGGTAGAAACCCACTCTTTTGTGTGTTTTTTTTCCTTATCACATTAATTCAATCCGTCAGCTGCTACCGTCTTGGGGGGGGGTGGGCACGAGGAGCAACACACGGGTGGGAGACGGGCAAGGCTTGTGAAATCCCAAACCGGACAGGTAAGAACAACGTCATAAATTATGGGTCCCTCCCGCCGCCCCTGGCCTGTCGCGGCGTGACCCGTCTCCACGGACTTGCCTGGGGCGGCCGCACTGCCGTCCGGGTGCGGGGAGGCTGCNAGCAAGTCCACCACTGGTCGCAAGGTGGGCAAAACCGTTGGCCCACACGGAAGCTCGCTGCGGTGCCAAGCTGGCCTGCTGCTCTCTTAGCTACGGTCACCGGCACCGCAGAAACAATGAGTTACCGAGACGAGTCACCCAACGCGACTCAGCCCGCAGATGTTGTCCGCTGAAGGCTGCCTGTGTCAGGCTGCGCGTGTGCGTGTGTGTGCGCGCGTGTGCAGGGCCAGAGCCAACAGCCTCGCATTTGTCCTTGGGTAATTTGTCTGCAGCATGAACTCCCTCCCCCCCCACGCGTTTTTAATGATGAAAGGTCAATTATGAGACCCGAAAAGGAGCCACCTTCTCTGGCAGGCCCGCACCCCCAGGAATGAAGGGGGGCGTGGGGCGGGGGGAGCGAGGGGGTCTCAGGGGACGGAGGCACGGGAACTCCAAATCGAGCTAAATTGTGTGTGAGTCAGGCCCTGGAGAAACTGTGGGCAGAGGAAATGTGAGTGGTGGTTTCCTGGATTTCTTCTGCAGGAAGAACCCACCAGTGGGAGGGAGGGCAGTGAGCTGGGGGAGGGGCCAGAGGGCTGGGAGGAGGGAGAAGGGCCTGGGGGGGAGGGGCACGGGGGTGTGTGTCTGGACAGGGTTCGTTTGTGTTGTTTGAGTGGGCGGGGGCTGGGCCTGGCAGAGGCCGAAGGGCGCACCCAGCGGTCAGCTGTCCCCCACCCCCAGGTAACAGCTGGCACCTGCGTGCGAAAACGTTCGTCAGCCTCAGAGCATTCCGGGGATAATTACTGCCGTTAGAAACGCAGAGGACGGAGGAACTGGAATCCTCAGGACCCCTGGCTGATCAGACGCCCAGCGTTTTGAGGACGGCCTCTCCCAAGAGCCTTGAGAGCCTGCGTCTGGGACGACAGCTGGAGACAGAGCCAAGGGGCTCTTTTCCAGGTCTCATCCTGGCCCCAGGGTTAAATTAGGGTCGCAGATAAAATGTCAGAGGTCATCATACTAACATTTTCGGATATTCGAAGCCGTTCTGTCTGGACTCCAGAACTGTCCTTTTCACCTGGAGTCAAATGGGTCAAATAAAGGAGAGCAGGTGCCTTGGTCTTCAAATACTACTACTAATACTAGCTTAACAGTCGTTGGGCTCTTTTACGTGTCGGACACTATGGAAACACGTTAATGGCTTCTTTCCCTCCATCGTCCCGGCCTTAAAAGGAGGTCATGATTATTACAGCCATTTGACAGATGAGCAAACTGAGGCTCAGAGAGGTCCAGGAAAGGCCACGAAGTTACGCAGCATTTTGCGGCTCTTCCCTACTGCCTAGAGGTGCTGAAGAACCGATGTGTAAACCCTGGTTTTCCAAACACACGTTCTCTCTGCCTATATCATCATCCGGGGCAGAATTAAATCTCACAGAAGTAAGCGCTATGGTTTCTGGAAGAGAAGTTTTTTTTTTTTTTTAAGTGCCTTCTTTTATAGATTGGTACTTTAACTAATGAAAAATGTTTCATACACTTGCTCATTAACAAGGTTGCACTCAACCCATGTGACCCTCTGGACAACAATAAGGTAAACAGTTGAAGGATCAAAACTGGCTTTACGACTGAGTCCAGGCTCGGCCAATAAACACCTCCCAACTGCTGACCTAATTTTTTTGTTTCTTACATCATTGTGACTGCAATCAACATGGACATTTAATTTCAGATATAAATGTTGAATTTATACCATCAGATGAAGATGCCAAACTGAAGCATTATTTTATTAATATCGATGATGAGTCTTAATGACAATCACTACCATGAACTAGGCTGTGATTATCAAATATCACACCAAGTGCTGAACATGCATCAGCTCGTTTGATCCTTACAAAGGAAGCCCTGGCTTCCATTCATTCTTCCCCACGTGTCCCCTCCACACAGTAGCCAGACGGCTCTTTTTAAAATATAAACAAGGTTAAGAAAAAAAATTTTTTTTAATGTAAAAAAGAAAAGGGGCACCTGGCTGGCTCAGTCAGTAGAGCATGCGACTCTTGATCTCACGGTCGTGAGTTCAAGCCTCACATGGGGCGTGGAGCCTACTTTAAAAAAAAATTTTTTTTTTTTTTAATTTAAATATAACAGGGTCAAGTCCTGCCCTTGGTTCAAGTCTTCCAATGGCTTCCTAAAGTGCCCAGGACTCCAGCTGCTTCCCTTGGCCCACAAACCGCCACCCGGAACTGCCCGTTGCCTGTGCACTCCAGCAGTCCACATCACTGCCCTCCAGTCACGGGTCAGGCCCTTGTAGTCAAGCTCAACGACATTCCCACCTCAGGGCCTTTGCACATATTTCTCCCTCTGCCTGAATGTTCAGCCTTTGCCTGGCTAAAGTGTTTTCATTCTTCAACTTAAATGTTTCCACATCAAGGAGACCTTCCTTCAAACCAATCGAATCACCCTCACACTCTATTTTCCTGTATAGCACTTAAAATCATGTTAAATTACTTCTCTTTCCATCTGTTTACTTATTCATTTCTTTCCCCGAGCCATAAGAGCCAGCGAGACTGGGACACAGAGCCAGCATTGCTCTCCATGTGTCCTCGACACCTAGCGCTTCTGGGACACCCAACAGTATTTGGTAAATGGATGAGCAGAGAGATGCCTGTGTGGCTCAGTCCGCTGGGTTTCACCTCAGGTCATGACCTCGTGGCTCGTGAGTTCAAGCCCCGAGTCCAGCTGTGCGCTGACAGTGTGGAGCCCGCTTGGAATTCTCTCTCACCCTCTCTCTGCCCCTCCCCTGTTCCCGAGCGCACGATCTCTTTCTCTCAGAATAAATAAACCTTAATAATAAGTAAATAAATCCATACATAACTAAATAGGGAAGCACTCCAGGACGTAGATAATGTTATATCCCCACTTTATAAGTGAAGAAACTGAGGTGCAGGGGTGTTAAGTCGTTTTCCAAAAGGCATACAGCTGAATCCAGACTGTGGAGATGAGTGCTTCAGGGTGCAAGCGGTGACTAGATCCAAGGACACCCTGACACGCACCCATGATCGTGAAGAAATGTCAAAATCGAATTGAACTCTGTAGAAAAGGAACTTGTCTTGTGAGAACGATTTGAATTCCAGAATGCGAGTATTTCCAAACACCCCAGAGATTAGTACATCCTTTTGCACATGTATTCCAGCCGTGCAAGTTAACATGAAAGTACTCTGTGGTTTCAGAATACCGTTTCTGATTTTTTAAAGGGTTCAAATATTTGAGCATTTAAACGATGTTCCTCCAGATAGTACAAATACGAGTGGGCATTCCATCCAGTCATTCTGCTCTTACGGGATGCGGTTTTATTGCACGGTAGCAGGGCCAGCTGTAGCCACAAACCCAGTGACCTATTCTTCTAGTGCTTTGGAAATCTTGGAATAACCTCCCCCAAGGGAAGGGAGAAATTCAAATAAGGGAAGAGGCTCTGTTTTCATCCTTGAGTTGCTCGAGTCCCTTCAAAATCAAGGATCCACTGTTTCCAGACAGCAAGCAGACAGCTTTTTCGTAACCAGAAAAACGTCACAAGTCTTATCTCCGCGTTGCTTTCACAGCTCTGATAAACCCCACGTCCTACCGAGGAAATACACCAGCGTTTCCAGTAAAGGCCTGCAGGCCGCGGATGGAGTAGGTTCCCTTCAGAGAATTGAAGTTTTCTGTTTCCTTCCGGTAGGAGCCATAGACGCTCTGTAGAAAAATACAGGAATTCGATTCACGTAGAACCAAACACAACAACCCCTGGGGTGGGGGGCGGGGGAACTTTTCCTGAAATATATGAGTTTCCCTGGTTTCACGTGACGCTGAGTTTGCTTTATAATTCATGTGCCACAGGGGGCTGAAAAGTGTCATTTCCTGGCCCCTCCAGTGGTGGTTTTCCAGTGAGGAGACCATTCTGACTAACAGTGCTCCTTATTTTTACTCTGAGTCTTCATCTGGTGAAAGAAAGCCTACTTCCAGGTACCAGGGGAGGGGGTGACCAGGTGGGGTGAGGAGAAAAAATGTAGTCTTGTAATCAGTCACCCCGGCCCGTGGTGAGGGTTTAACAAAACCTGCCCACACACACGGGCATTGATACCCATCCTCACCATGTTACTTCAAGTGTAAATGAGACATCATCTGCCTTTCTACCCGATGGGTTTCGTAATATAAATATGCAGACCGAATGGAGATTTTTAAGAGAACTTCGTAACATCCAAACTTGATGGCAAAACATAGGCAAGAGCGATGATACGCACTTCTGATGTTGTTAGTACACAACTGTATTTTCACTAGTTGACTTAATCTTTCAGAAGTGGAAGGGTGTGTGTGGGGGTGGGGGGTGGTATGGGTGTGTGTGTGTTGGGGAGGTATGGGTGTGTTGGGGGCAGACTGAATCTTGAGACCTCTCTGTAACATTTATTTGTGGTTCTACTTAAATGAGGTTGAAGTTCAACAGAGTAAGAAAAGAGAACTTTCAGTTTGCTCTGGTTTCGTAGACACAGCCACCGTTTCTTCTTTTCTGTGCGGCTGTTGTAAAAATTGTTTGTACACGGAGGCAACATCAGGGCCCATTCAGGAAGGCAAGCCTTGGCATCCCAGAGGAGAGCCGCGCTCTGTAGAAACGATAACTCTAAGGACAGCCAGTGAATATATGGCTCATAGAAATGTAAGAACCCAGTCTCACAGAGTGGGAGATCTACATCCTCAGGAAGGTAATATCGAGTCACCAAATGACCAGCATTTGGGCTGACCATAGTGGGCGAATGAAGTGAACCAGTCTCAAGGAAGACCCTACGGAGCTGAAGTGATCAACCCAGGCCCTGTTAAGAAGGGATCCAGACATTGTCACTCTCTCCCTAGTGTTGCTGGGGGCAGGGAAGGGAAAGGAATGTCCAACGAATACCCACGAGTGACATTATGAAGTGCCCTGGGGTACACCTCCCTAAAATAGACACAGAACCTAGATGCTCTAATGAACAGGAGTCCACAACTGCCGCTGCTGTTGGATCGTTGACCATTTGGTTGATACATTTTCCATTAAATATGAATTAGCTGGACTCATGGTTAACATGTCAGTTTCTTGTACTTCTCGTAGGTTTTGATTAAGCAAGAGGGTTCTAAGCCAAGCATTTCCAGCTGCCCTAACTACTCAGTCCTTGCCCTGAGAAGCACAGGACCAGACTGGGAACTCAGCTTGGTAGTGCCCCTTGGGAAACAAGCCTGTCCGGCCAACTAACCCCCTTGGATGACGTCTCCAGCCTCTCTGTAACCAAAGCAAAGCATTGTGAGCCCATGAGAGAGAATACCAACATCTGATTTTGTTTTTACATGATTCGTAAGTCTTAGTCAAAAAGCTGTTAGTCTTCAATACTGTCTGGAAAATAAACCCCCAAAGTAAGTATTCTAGGGATCTTCCCTTCAGAAATAAATGTCTGAAGAAGGATCTTCCCGATTTCTATTTCTAGTGCGGCAAGAAGCCCAGAATATTTTCTAAGGAAATTCCAGGCTATTACGAGGTATGCTCGCCTAGCTTAGAAAGTAAGGCCTCTCAGGAAGCGGAAGAATGAATACACGAATGAATGAACACAGTACCACTCAGACAGTGAGAAATGAGGAATCCCACTGGGTTCTGGGGAGAATACTTGTTTTCAGGACTTTTTCAGCTGCGGAGGAAAGCCACGCATGATGTGGTCATGCCAAGCAGCCTGGAGACAATTACGCCAGGTTTTCAGAGAACATTCTGGTCTCATCCACGTTGTACTTGCCTCAAAGCCTTCCTCATCAGCATCGAGTTACTCAGGTGATCCTGCAATTTACCTGAAGGCATTAGAGGAGTAATGTAAAAATCTAGAAGAATTGAGCTCATAAAGTGATAAGTAACATAACTCTGTGAGCCTATTAGAGGGGAAAATTGAAAAGGTTGCAGCCAATTATTAATAAGACAGGTGAACATGAGCTGTCTAGGGCAGTGTCTGGACTAGGAAACAGATTAAATGCTTCGGGCAGAAGTGACCGCCTGGCAGCCATAGGGATGAGTCCAGCCACGAGAGGCTGTGTTTTAATCCACAGGGATTAAAAACAAACAAACAAACAAACAAAAACAACAAAAAAGCGAGGTAACATAAAATCAAGGGTTTCTTTGTTTGTTTTGTTTTGCATTTAGAAAAATCTGTTTCTCTGTCTCAGAGAGAGACTTGTGAACAAAATTCTTCATTTTTTACTTTGAGTCCTCTAACTTGGGTCAGAAAGAGCAAGTTTTATCTAAAAACACCAAATGTTTTGCTTTTAGGAAAATGAAACTACCATACTTCCTGGAAGAGAACCAGGCCTCAGGTGAGACAGACGGAGCCCTGGGCACAAAATTTAAGGAGGCACTCACTGTCCGGCTGGCGCGGGCAGGTGCCGCGTTGGTACCTGAGAGGAGGGGCCTCCTTAAATTTTGTGCTTGCCTCGCCCTGGAGTTCAGACCCACAGCAATCACTGGGCAGTTGGGAGGGAGACAGAAGGCGGAATGGTAGACAAAATGAAGGCTCTTTTATTAAAATGAAACTCCTAAACTCTGAATTGGAATCCCCTCGATGACCTGGAAACAGTCAGGCATTTACTCCATCACCTGATCTAAGAACATGCTCTTAGAAGCCTTTAGAAGCTTCTCTCAGTACTGCAATCTGTGGTTTAAAAGGTTGTTTCTTGCTACTATTGAAACCTATCTGCACGCTCTGTGCTCCCTATATCTGTGGAATAGCTGAGCAATCTTTTTTAACCTTTAGTTAAAAAAAAAAAAAAAGAATTCTTGTGGTCACCTCTTAGCCTTTCTCAGCTCTTTTCACCTTTTCTTCTCAAACCCCTTTTCCTTTAGTCATTGAAATTACAGGTTTCTAGACTTTCCATCCGTCACACACCCAACAGTGATACCACCTAGAGCTTAAAAAAAAAAAAAGTCCCTATTTCACAAAGATCTTTCTTTCAGCAAATGTTGGCTTAGGTTTATATAGTAGATACTAGAACTAATGGACGCTGGTCCTTGATGAGAAACACTACATATGTTCTTCAGGCCAAGAAGCTCTGATTGTTGTATTCTCTGAGCAAAAAAGCCAAAGATAGCGCCTTCTCGGTTGGCCCCTTGACTTATAACACAGCACGTGACTCTGTAACCTTGACTGACCATCCCAGGGGAAGGGGTCTGGCCTGTAGGCTGGTTAGTGGCTATGAGGTGGCTTGACACGAACACACTGCATAACATGGATGCTCTGTACTAGATGCGAATAAACCCACGTAGATACCCCTGCGGGAGCTGCAGGTATTAAAAGGAAACAACAGTGAGTAAGCAGAGCGGGGGGAAAGGCCCAGAGAAGAAAACAAACAGAAGACGCAAAGGCATGGAAGTTGGGAGGCAGGAAAAGCCAGCCGTTGAGTCTGGAGGTGGAGGGAGCGAAGGAGGAGAGGGGGCCAGGAAGGTCTGAGGTGCTGACCAGATTGTGTTTGCCTGTGAGCATCCAGGGGTCTCACTTCAGGCAGCAGGAGCAGCAGGATTTCCTTGGAGCATCTCTGCTCTGGGTACTCAGTGGCTTTGGGCGCCTAGGGAGTGGACTGAACCTAACCCCTCCTCAGCCCCAGCCTGGGTCCATCAGAACATCACAGACACCAGGCGACAGAGCCTGGAGCAAGCATGTGACCCAAACCAGGTCAACTGAGAGCCGCGGATCTGGCTTCCAGAACTGTCACTGTCGCTCTCTGCAAAGAGGAGTTCTTTCTGCTGCACTTGTGAAGTTAACATCGCCAGGAGCCACCTTACAGAGAAAGTCAGTTCCAAAGTGCAGTGAGGCCCCAGAAAAGCCGAGCCAAAGGGTAGAGGGAGAAAGCCAGAATCATGAAAATGAGGCGCACCTCTAGGCCTCAGTGATAAGTAAAAGGCATCATAATGGGGCACCCACGGAGCCGGTATCATGGGGCCTTTGCCTCAGACGACAATGGCATAATTGGGTACAGCCTGGAAAGATCAGACCTCATTATTTCTGGTAGATACTATACCTGACACAGTACTCGCTGCGAGAAAGAAGCTTGGGATACAATTGCTTCTTAGCACGTGGAAGTTATCATTATTAGGACAGGACACACATTATTGTCCAGTGGAGTCTCATCCCAGACTCTCAGGGCAAAGTCACACATTTTCAAAGGTACCCTTGAAAATCCCTTCGAAGACCGCCACATTGGAAAGTCCAATATCTCCAGATTTTCCTCGTTTCTGGACACATCACTGTTTCTTCAACAAAGAAGCAGCTGGGGTTGTGGGTGTACATGTGGGTACTTGGGCAGAAGTCATCTCTTTAAATGCCAGAGTGACAGAGATCACACCGCAAAGGCACAGGGCAACTGAGATGCATGGAAAGACTGACAGCCTCCTGACCCTGACTCAGTGCTCCCGGGGGGTGGCTCATTGAGTGGCCCGGCCGACAACGTGGTCTGAGCTATTTCTCACCTTGTTATTTTGCCTCCCCGACATCTTTTTTTCTTTTTTTGGCCTGAGGGCTTATTGCCAAACTCACTAAGGCAAATGCGCATGTGACATTTATGCTGTGATTTTACCATCAATTCTGGCTAAGCGATCACTATCAAGTTACATACAACGTGGTTCAGCACCCATATAGCAACTGCCAGGTCAGTCTATCTGCAAAGTACTTTGACATTTGGATCGTGTTTTCCCCCAGCAGGTTAGGAAAGATAGAGGAGGAATTTTCAGGGGCGCCTAGATGACTCAGTTGGTTGAGCATCCAACTTCGGCTCAGGTCATGGTCTCATGGTTTTGAGTTTGAGCCTCGAATTGGGCTCTGTGCTGACAGCGCAGAACTCGCTTCAGATCCTCAGTCTTTCTCTCACTCTGCCCCTTCCCCATTCTCGTGTGTGTGTGTGTGTGTGTGTGCACGCGCGCACGCTTTCTCAAAAATAAATAACCATTTTTTAAAAAAGAGGTATTTTCAGAATACCTCTTTGTGGCATTTTTATACAGTCCTTGGATGCTTCACAGTGTAAGAGTTTAGCGAAGCAAAACTTTGGCTTTCCCAGGAAAACTATAAGAGTCAATGAGAAAACCAGCACAAGTGTCAAGACCACCGAAGGTCTTCCACAGTGAGTGCTTTTGTGCGAGCCCTGCCCAGGGATTGTGTCCTCACAGCACCTACCAATCACCCTAAAGGAGGAAATTTGATCCGGTTAGCACCCATTTTACACACTGAACTCAGAGAGGAGAGAAGCCTAATATGGTTTGAGAGGGTGCGGAAGGTCCTAGAAAAAGTGACACCACAGGGTAGCGGGGGAGGGATCGAGATGCAAGGAAGGAGCAAGGAATCAGGAGCAAAAGTCACTGAAAGCAAATATTCCAGTCAGCTTTCAGGAGGCGGCTGGGACACCGGGGGAGGGGGGTGGCGGGTGACACAGTGACGGAACCAGGGAACATTCCTGACAGATCGGAGGTAATCTGCCCGGAGGCATGGGACCCTAGTAACTATTGGTTCTGGGTGTCTCTCAACACCTCCTTCCTGCAGAAGACACCAGGCCAGTACAATGGTTAAGAGTTCAGGGTCTGGGTCAGATACATGTGGATCCAAATATTGACGGTCACCTGGTCGTTTCATGCCCTAGAGCGAGCTACCCCACATCTCCTTGCCTCGGTCTCCTCATGGGTGAAGATGCCAACACTACCTATCTCAGAGGATTATATGACATAGTGGACGAAAAGCGCCTGGCACAGAGCGAAGGTTCAGTAAATATTAGTTGCTGTGATGCCTTCTAGCCCATCCTTAATTATTTATGCAGTGCGTGTGCTAACTGACGTGCGTATAGATTATTGAGAAAGCAGCATCCTCCTCTGGGCGGCCTGAGACCGTATAGAATGCTTAGGATGTCACTTTGATCTTGTATGTGTTTACAGTCAGCAGAAATTAATTCACACGCTAGATTTGGCAGTCGCCATAGGCTTCAGGGTCCGGCCGAGGAGAGACCTTGAGCAAAAGAACAAAGAAACACTCAATGTCAATACGCAGATTTGTGTCTTCACCAAAGCGGGCTCTTATTCAAACGAGGCAGCAAAAAATGTGAGCCTTCTTGGAATTGTCTCCCTGGACAGTCTGGTGGAAGCTTTGACTTTCACATTCTGGGAGCGAAGTTCTGAGACACGGGCGTTTTCAAGGACCCCAAGTTCACCCCCGAAAGAAAACACGTGGAATAACCATGGCACAACTGTTGAGAAGTGGTTACTCGTCTCTGCGATTTCATACTTCCGTCCGAAGGTGGGTTCTCCCAATGCTTGCACCGCGAGGAGACTTAGACTGTGTGTTGGTTGTTTTAGAAAAGCCACGCGCCGCCCCCCCGCCTTGTTGATGTGACTCTCACCTGTACTTTCTGCTGAATTACCCAATAAAGAGATTGAAATTCATGAAATCACCTTCTCCTCTCTGGAAAGTAAGCGGGTTAAGAAAGCAGCCCCGGGAGTATTCATTATAGTTTTAAAAAAACNTAAAGCCATGTTTATAAAATGAATTAGCCTCTCCCCCATCTTATTTAGAGCTCCCCATTGTGAATATACTCAAATTGTAATGGAGAGGCAATTTATGAGAAGGCTCTCTGGTGTCCTTGATTCTGTATCCTCCTGAGGATTTATTATTTAGTTCTTTCCTCCCATGGGGCCAGAAGAGAGACCATATGGCTGAGAGACAGAGGTTTTGCCCCTTTTTGTTAAAAAGGGATTGTTCTTGGGGCGCCTGGGTGGCTTAGTCGGCTAAGCGTCCGACTTTCGCTGNACCGCGTTTGGGATATATCAGTGAGGCTCAGTGGTGGGGGCCGGGGAGAAATGAGCACGTGGGCGTGTCCGGCATTCATCACTGTGCACGCAGCTTCCCGTGAAGGGCGCTGCAGGTACCATCTTTACTTGTAGGTGGGTGAGGCCATCGGCGGGCAGCCACAGCCCTGGGATGGGGCCGGGGAGACCTCACTCTAGTCCTGCCTCTGCTCTTATCTTGCCCTTGATCCCGGAAAAACCACGTACCCCCTGCTTTCTCAGCAGTAAGATGAGGAAGTTGGAATAAACAAGTGTTAAGGTGTCTTCCAGCTATGAAATTCCAAGATTTGCCCATTTACCGACAACTCTTCCTTATTTCAGCATGCCTCTGCAGTTTGGCTGGTCGAATACATACCTACGTCCACATCCTTAAAACTGTACCTCTTTGCTGTAGTGTGTCGTATCATAATCAACGGAAAATAGGCTTCAGCTAGTACAGCAGACATTAATCACATGTGGCTATTTACATTTAACCTTGGTCTTCCATTATACGAGCTACATTTCCAGGGCTGTGTGGCCACACGTGGCTAGTGGCAACAGTAGAGGAGAGCACAGACATAGAACGTTTCCATCATCGCAGAAATTTCCATTGGACAGTGCTGTAATTAGCAAGAACATCATGTCTTTTGTTTTTTTCTTATTTAAAAAAGATTTGTACGTGGGGCCCCTGGGTGGCCCAGTCAGTTGAGCGTCTGACTTCAGCTCAAGTTTGTGAGCTCGAGCCCCACATCGGGCTCTCTGCTGTCAGCACGGAGCCTGCTTCATTTTTTTTTTTAATGTTTTTTTTTTTTTAATTTATTTCTAGGAGAGAGAGAGAGACAGCGTGAGCAGGGGAGGGTCAGAGAGAGAGGGAGTCACAGACTGAAGCAGGCTCCAGGCTCTGAGCTGGCAGTCAGCACAGAGCCCGACGCGGGGCTCGAACCCACGAACCGCGAGATCGTGACCTAAGCGAAAGTCGGACGCTTAACCGACTAAGCCACCCAGGCGCCCCAACACGGAGCCTGCTTCAGATCCTCCGTCCCCCTATCTTTCTGTCCCTGGCCAGCTTGTGCTCTCTGTCTCTCAAAAATAAATATTAAAAAAAAAATTTAAGTAAGCTCTACATCCAACGTGGCTTTCGAACTCACAATTCTGAGATCAAGAGTCACATGCTCCATTGACTGAGACTGCCAGGTGCTCCGGAAAGAAAATCATTTCTAAGTTATGGACTAGCTCAGGTGCCCCAGACTGGCCGCTATCCCATGGGGAATTCTTCCTCAGAAGAGTGATACATTGATAGATAAATCATGATCTCCAAGGCCAGTCCCATAAGCAAATAGTCATTTTTTTGGGCAGATTTTAAGGCATCCCAAAACCCCACTTAAAAACACCTTCCCCACAAGCTCGTCATGGGGTTTCCCCACCCACTCTTACTCACTTCTCTCCCTCCCTGCACCGCTGCCAACTTCCTCCTCCCTCTGCAGATCACTGGTACCTAGTGGCCCTGAAATAATACCTCAGGGAAGCAGCAGTTAGAGAGCCACACAGATACAGCCTTCTCCTCCATTCAAATGTGTCATTGATTATAGAGCATAACATTGTTTGATTTTGGTCTTACCTTTTTATTTTGAGATCATTTTTGAGGTTCGGATGAGTTGCCAAAATAATACTGAGTTCCTGTATATATACTCCTCATACGGCTTCCCCTCTGTTAACAGCTTATGTAACCATCATGCAATTACCAAAACGAAGAAATGGACGTTCGTATAATCCTGTTAGGGAAATGGCGGACTTTATTTGGATCTCATCAAGTTTTCACTAATTCCTGTTTCTACTCCAGACCCCGTCCAGCATCCCACATTGCACTTGGCTATCGCGTCTCCTTGTCATCTCCTCTCCTGAGCTTGGCACTTTTATTTTTTTATTTTATTTTATTTTATTTTTTTATTTATTTCTAGGAGAGAGAGAGAGAGACAGCGTGAGCAGGGGAGGGTCAGAGAGAGAGGGAGATACAGACTCTGAAATAGGCTCCAGGCTCTGAGCTGGCAGTCGGCACAGAGCCCCACGCGGGGCTCGAACCCACGCACCGCGAGATCATGACCTAAGCGAAAGTCGGACGCTTAACCGACTAAGCCACCCAGGCGCCCCCTGAGCTTGGCACTTTTAAAGCGTGTTTGTCGGCAATGCTGTGGAATGTTCCTCAACTTGGCTTGGCCTGATGTTTATTCATGATTAGACAGAAACGACGCATTGTTGGGAAGGCTGCTTCAGAGGTAAGGTATGTACGGTGTCCCTCACAGTGTGTCCTACCAGGAGGTTGTGAAGTTCTCGCCAGCACAGAGATGATGGTAGCAAGTCAAGTCCCGGAGAGAGCAAAGTCTACAGTCGTGGTTCCTGGGCCCCAGGACTCAACCAACGGCGTCAGGGAGGGGGCCAAACCGGGAGACAAAAACCATGGCGTCTTCTTCACTGGCTAGACTCTGTGATGGAATCCGAGCGTGCTACTCCTTTTTCTCGCACCCTCCTGGAAATTCTCTGAGATTCCCACTATCTTTTTCAATGAGTGTCTTTCCTGCTTAAATCAACCACAGTAGGTTTCTGGTGCTTACAACCCAGAACGCTCACAGATGGAGAAAGTAGAACCAGAGGTCGTTATAGGAAACAGACTTTGAGGTAACGGGGAAATCTGGGATTGGTTAACAGGCCTAGTTGGGGAAGATATCAAGGGGGGAAACCCAGTGCTCGTAAGGATGTGACTCTGCCAGGTCCCGTGACACGGTGGCCAAATGGTTCACTGTGACCTGTTGTCCTCTGAATAAAGCGCCCATTCACAGCAGGTATCAGGGGAACAACAATGGTATGGAAACCATAAGGACTTAAAGATATAAGCGTGGGGTCCGTACCTCTACAGGGGATGGACAATTAAAGGAAGTTCAGATACGTAAATTATCGGCCAAAGCATACTCAGAAAATGCCAGACTTGTATGACTGTTAAAAGAAACTCTTATTTCTTGCAGCCGTATGTCTGAGGACGCCAAAAGCCAAACTCAGAGTTGGATCCTGCAGGCCGATGATCTCTCTTGCGCGTTCAATTTACAGCTTTGCTTTGCCTTTTGTGCAAAATTTAGAGCGCTGATTAGGAAAGAATAAAAGTCTAGAAGCTGGAAAGCGGGTCTGGGGAAGATCCAATAGGTTGTGGGGACTAAGAATCTCTGAGTCCCCCTGAACCTGCCACAAAGGCCATGGCTGACCCTCTCTCCTCCTTGACAAAACCACCATCGCCTTGTGGAGGAAGGGACACTGATCACTTCATCTGAGCAAAAATTCTCCTTGTTCCCCAACGCTTATGACACTAAGACTCCTGGTGAGCTTCTTAACTAGTGTAAGTCCCAGGATGTTCTGGAAGATCAAGTCTAATACCAAATCTGAGCAGAAAAGGCTCACATACCAAAATAAGTAGTTTATTTTAGTGCAAATCCGGCAGACTGATATGCGGATGTATTCTGAAGAGACGTACCAAGGAGGGAAGTACATATTTGTAAGACTGAACTGGATTTTATTATAGGTATATTTTCCAGAAGGTCTGGATTCATTGAGTTAGCTCAGGCAGCTGGGAACAGTTTTAGTTGTTTATTTGTTTAGTTGACTGAAGTCTGTAATCATTGATGGTCCTTGCTGAAGGAGACTGAGATGCCAAGAATTAGTTGATAAAATGTAGTTGAAGGAATCCAAGGACGTGGAGTTTGGGGAGAGAGGAATGTTGAGAGAAGGTTTAGCATAAGTGATTAAGTGAAACACATTCCCTCAAACCTTACCGTGTCTCCAAAGAGGGCCCCAAGGAAACACCCCCTTAATCAAAACATGGAGAGGTGCATGGGTGAAGTAAGGGCCAGTGTTTTTGTATGATGCTACGGTTGCCATTTTCTACAGGCTGGGCTGCTGGTGGTCTTAGAAAACACCCACTCCTGGAGACCCAGAACCAAAATCCCATCCCAGGAGGTTCTGTGATATCATAAACCCTTCCCCCACTTTTGGGGTGTGTCACCTCAACAGTTAGTGGAGTCCTTACCTTGGCTCTCCCTTAGAAGTGAAATAAAGGCTATGAGAGTCAGCGAATCTGACGCAAGTCCCTGAGGCATGCTGACAGCCTCTAAAAACATAGTACATAAAAAACTATGCTTTATCTCTGGGAGAACTGCAGAGATAAGTTCTCTCCTCAAAGACACAAGGGGTTCTATACTACATAAATCAGTCAGAGTCCATTTCTGTTACTTGTGACTAAAGATGCTCATTGATAAAGGAATTGAAACCAGAACTGGTTATAGGCAACAGACCTCAGGGTGATGCAGAAGATAGATAGGTTTGGGGGAATGAAGGACAGTGGATTATCATAAGGTTAATAAAGTGGTTGCTCTAATTGCCACTGCTCTTTCAGATGAGGTCTCCCTACTGAAATAAATAAACATGGCCTCTGGTACTTTCTCTGCAGGTACTGACTTTAAAAAGTGTGTATTCCTGGGGCGTCTGGGTGGCTCAGTTGGTTCAGCATCTGACTCTTGATTTCAGTTCAGGTCATGATCTCAGGGCCGGGAGATCAAGCCCCGTGCCGGGCGTGGATCCTGCTTAAGATTCTCTCTCTCCCCCACCCCTGCCCTTCCCCCATTTGTACCTTCTCTCTCTCTCTCAAAACAAATAAACAAACAAATAATAAAAGTGAAACAAGCAATTCGAAAAAAAGTGCGTACTTTTTTCTCCACCTCAACAAAAAGAGAACATCAGACGCTTGTTTTTGCCTGGTTGCGCAGCAGTACCTTCATCATCTTGCTTCAGGGCTGTGCCAAAGGGTCACTGGTCATCTCCCTTTCCCAAAAGACATCACGCTGATCTACTGCACTGATAACACCATGATGATACAACTTGCAGAAAACTGCAGGTGCCACCAATGTCTTGGTAAGATATATGTAAGCCAAAGGTATCAGATATATCCCATGAAAAAATGGGATGTGACCTTCATCAGTAAAGTTCCTGGGAGGGCCTTCAGGGCCTGAGGGGGTATCTTCTCAAAAGCGAAGAACTAACTGTTGCACCTCACAGCCCTTAAGAAAGCAGCTCACTGCTTTGGGAACTTCTTTGGAGCTTGGACGCAACACATGTGGCATTTGGTAATCCAATGTCCCTGCCCCCACCCCTCCACGTACCAGGTAACCTGAAAGACTAGTCGCCTTAAGGAGGGCCACCTCATCTCCAACTTGCTGGTCTGAGGCAGCAACAGCCCTTGCACTTGAACCTTATGACACCAGATCCAATGGAACCAAAGCATCTATAACAGGTGTGGGAACTGTAGGAAACCTCAGCCAGGCTTTCTGCAGTATCACAACGAGGGCCTCTAGGTTTTAGAAGCAAAGCCACAATCTCTTGGCAGGATTTCTTTCTCTTTTGAGAAACAGGCATTGCTACTGGATCCTGACGGATGTTGAAACTCGAAGGATAGAACACCAGGTCCACTCAAACTGCACGTCACAAAGTGGGGCCCATCTCATTGTCCGGCCGTAACGCAGCCATTTCCAGAAGCACCCATCATTCCGGCCGAACAGATCCCGGAGGCACAAGAAAATTGTCTGAGCAGATGGCTCATACTCGCCGTCCGCATTCTCCTATTATATTCTGACCCCTTCCTCAACCCACACCTGGGCCTCGTGGAACATTCACCAATCGGCTGACTGAGGGTGGGAAAATCGATCCGTGCCTATATGGTTGTGCACAATATACTGCCGCCAGCCGGATGTAGGCTGCTGAAGAGTTACATCCGACTCAGGGGTGGCCTTGAAACACAGTTAAGAAAAGAAATCTTCCCAATCAATATAACCTTGGCTGTTTTTCATCCTCTATCTTACCTCAAAGGAGAGAGGAGGAGCTGAGGTCAGTCTATATAGGTAGTGGTTAATCGTTCAGCCATATGGTAAGGAAATAGGAAAGTGTAAGATTTTACGAGTTGGTGACCAGTTTAAGGCAAGCCTATGGATTGGCCTCTAAGAATAGGCTTAGATAGAGAGAGTGCCAGGCAAATATGCACCAAAACCCCCTCGTAGTGGAGGAGGCTTTTGTTAATATGGTGGACGTGATGATTTGTTTTCTGGGTATCTGTCAACCATTATCCCCAGCAACCCTGTGTTCACCCAACCGGTTATTAAAGTGAGTGGCCATGAGGGTGGAGGGGAAGCTAAGCATGTGCTCAGAAACATGGGCACGTCCCCCGCTGGCTGAGTGTCCAACTTGTCTGCCACAGTGAGTTAGCCTGAGTGTCAGTGTGGTGCCATACCCAAGGAGGGGCAGCCAGCCTCCTGGGAGCTGGGTAATCACACTGGATTCTTTCTGTAGTTGAAGAGGTAGTAATTCATCCTCCCTGGAATAAACACTTAGTCTGGATTTGGATTACATTTGCCTTCCTTCCTACAGAGCTTCTTTCTACGTGACCCACAGTACCTTATTAATCACCACAGTATCTCTCATTCACGTAAAGTTGCTTGTCTCCAACACACATACTTCTGACTGAAAGAAGACAATGGCTAATGTTCACAAGATTCACCAATTTTACCATGCAACCCACTTCTTAAAAGCAGGCGCCTTTACAGAACAGCAGAATGACGTACTGAAGACTTGGTGCTAGCAACTGTAAAAGTAGAAAAACATCAGCTCTTAAACTGAACCAAATGACATTGCAAGTGTACGACCACTTGTGACCTAACAAAATGGGTGAGCTCATGCCATTCAAGCTCATGGTTTGGGGTACACAGAATGTGCTGAGCTAGCAATAAATAGGTAGTGTTCTTTTACATGTATAGACGGTGGACATGCAAATGGTTATGACCTCATGATTACTTGCGAGCATTTTGTTTTCCAGTCCTAAAGCACTGGCTTTTGTTTAGGTCTTAATAAACAAGGAAAGAATGCTGACTCCAGGTGAGGCAGTATTGGTCCCATTGGATTCGAAGCTGAGACTCACACCTGCCCGTTTTGTGACTCTCTTGCCATTGGATGAAGAGGCAAAAAAAAGAGAGAGATCAGAAAGACAGAAGGGGTGTGTGTGTGTGTGTGTGTGTGTGTGTGTGTGTGTGTGTGTGTGGTGATGAGGGTGTTACGGATTCCAAAGTAATTGATCTCCTTACAAGGTGGAAATGGAGTTGCTGATCCACAATGGGACAGAGAAGAGCCTGGATGGGACCCAGGAGATTCCCTGGGGTGCATCTTAGGACTGTAATATTCTTGGAATCTGGAGTGCTGAATTTCAATAAGTCTTCCTTTATGAGCCAAAATTGGTTACTCTGAGTTGTAACTGAGAACTCTGGCACATTGGGCTGCACCTTCAGTCCATAGCTGTTAAATGGAGGTAAGAAAATTAGTCACCTGTAAGGAAACGCTTAAGGACACAGACTTACATATCCGAGAGTTCTTAATTCAAATCCTGGGTCTGCCACTTTCTAGCTGTGGCTGGCATCTTGGGCAGATTGTCTCACAATTCTGATCTCCTTCCTCATCTATAAAATAGAAATGACAATGATAACAACCCATATTAGGATGTGTATGGGAATTAAATGAGATAATCCACATAAATGTCTATGGCTGGGATCAATGATGTTAGCTATCATTATCTATGCTTTTCTGAATTGATGTGAGTTTTAAGGAGGAATATCTAAAATTACACAGTGTTAGTCATTATGTAGGATGTATCTGCCCCTTCCTTTATCCGATGATTACTTTAATTGGATTTCACCTGTGTAAAGGTGGGAGGAGGGAGCTTTGTGTGTTGGTGGAGAGAGAGTTAGTGGACCTGACTGTTAATACCTGCTTCTCGCCATGTGGGCTGGGGATGGTCAGTTTCCTCATCTGTGACTTGAGTGGGTTGGACTTGGTTTCCTTCATTTTTTTTCCAGCTCCAACATACTCAGGGTGGAAAGAGAGGAACTACAGGCAGACTCCGTCTGGACTCTCATATCTCTGGAGTAAGTTTTGCCATGGAATAGTTGATAGCCATTGGATACAATAGAAATTTATTCAGATCCCAATTTTTCCCAGCATGAGGCCTACTGACAGGTCCCCTCAAATATTTCAGTGAAAAGAATCAGAACTTTCAAAATGAGTTAAGACCTAGCAAATGCTTAGAATAACTTTGGAACAACCATGCAAGTATAAACTATGACACCATACTCTTCCTAGACATGTGGAGTTCAAAACATGTTCCAAGGTATTTGTTCCCTTTAAAAAATAGGATGTTATGAAGGAGGGCACTTGTTGGGCTGAGCACTGGGTGTTATATGGAAACCAACTTGACAATAAACTATAAAAGAAAAAAAAAATAGGATGTGAAACAGACTTGGAAAAGATGACCCAATATTTATAGAAAAGGCTAGATTTGAGCAGTTTACTGACTATGTTAAAGGAATAACTTGAAGAGAAAGGAAAAGATTTAGTCACCCTCAGAAGGATGAAAGAGAAATAATTACTGGGGACTCGATATCATTACTGTAAATGTTTTGTCCTAAATTCTGAAAGTTCTCTGAATTTTATTCCTCTCATTACATTTCCTAACTAAATTTCAAAGTGTTGACTAAACAAAAGATTCTAAAGAGAAAGGTCTAGCAAGGTGTGTGTTTTTAATAAGCTTAAGTAGTTACATCTCTGCAAATTAAACTTCTTCTATCCTTGTCTTCCTTATCCATATCTTGGCATGACAGTAAGAGAGTATCATGAAGTGCATTGCAAATGTTAGACGTAAATGTAAGACATCAAGAGAGATCTTGACTAAGGGACCCCCTAACTTAGGCCATGAACTTTCACAGGATTCGGGGGGGGAAATGTTTTCTAAATCAATAAACAGGCAGTGTTTGCAGATGATATGATCACCTGTGTGGTGGAGGTGTCGAACAAGAAACCACTAGAATGAATGAAGAGTTTAGCAAGGTCATTTGTGTGATCAAACTATTAAAATAGCAGTTTTTCACAGCAGAAAATAGCCAACTAGAAATTTTTTAATAAAAAATAAAATCTTTTGTTCATAATAGCAACAAAACCTATCAACTGTCTCTGAATTAGCCCAGAATCCTCACGTCTTTTGTGGAGAAATCTGAATTTAATAAGAACATTGTCGATGATGATCAAAAAAATGGGGAGATAGCTCTTAGATGGATAACTTAATAGTTTAGGTCTGTCAATATTTCTAAATTAACCCACGATATAGATGCAGTCATAATCATGATTAGTTATTGGCTATTTGACTTACATTAGCATGCATATGGGAGAATATTATATTAACTTATATAACATATTAACATGCATGCAGAAGAATAAAACATCCAAATCCATCTCAAAAATACTAGAGAAAGAATTTTCCACATTAGAGAATAAAATATACCATAAAACCATCATAATAAAAGAAGTGTGATGTTGGTACAAGAACAAAGAAGCTAATGGAATATGATACATACACATACACAGAGAGGAACTTACAAATCAATGGAAAAGGGATGGAATTTTTAGCAGCTAGCATCGAGGATACTGGTTCACTCTGGAGAAAATAACACTGCATTTTTATGTAATAGCATTTACAGAGGGTGACATCCAGATGGATAAAAACCTAAATGTGAAAGGTAAAACTACAAAGTCAACAAAACCTAGAATAAGACCTCTCTGATACAGGCTTGAAGGCACGCTTTCTTTTTATTTGTATTTTTTTTATGTTTATTTTTATTTGGCGATAGTGAAAGAGAACAAGTCGGGGAGGGGCAGAGAGGGAGAGAGAACCCCAATTGGGCTCTGCACCATCAGAGCACCCCAATTTGGCTCTGCCTGATGTGGGGCTCCATCTCACAAACTGTAAGATCATGACATGAGCTGAAATCAAGGGGTGGACAGTCAACCAACTGAACCACCCAGAGGCCCCTTGAAGTCAGACTCTCTAAATAAAATCAAATTAACCAGAAAAAGGCAACCCTGATAGAAAAATAGGAAAACGAGTTGACGAGGAAATTTGCAAAATGAAACCAAAAAGGCTAACAAACACGGAGAGATGCTCAACCTCATTGGTAATTAGAGAAATGCAAATAAAACCACAGGACAGAAATTTACACCTGGCACCAATTAGAAAGATGATGGCAAACATTGGTGAGGGTGCGGAGACAGAGGAACATTTGTTCATGATTGGTGGAGGCTGGACTGGCACAGCCTTTCTGGAGAGCAACCAGTCGCTGCTCAGCCACAGTAAGTGTATGCGCCCATCAGTGTCCTTGAGGTCTTCTTCCTGGGACAAATCTCAAGGAAATGTGTATACAAGTCCCCAAGAAGACAGAGTGAGGATGTTCTTTGCAGCATTCTTTGTAGCGGCTGGGGGGCGGGGCCAACCTGGTGTCCGTCACCGAGAAAGTGTGTACCCAAAATGTGGTGGATGCATGTGCCATGTGGACAACGAAATATGTCCTTGTCCTAATCCCTCGAACCTGTGACCATTACTTTATACGGCAAAAGGGACGTGCAGGTGTGATAAGGATTAAAATGGGGGTGATTATCTTGAAACATCTAGGTGAGCCTGATGTGATCGCAACAGTCCTTATAGGAAGAAGGTAGGGGAGTCAGAGTGAGAGGGAGATGGGCTGACAAGACCGAAGTCAGACAGATGGGCTTTGAAAATGGGGAAGGGCCACAGCCAAAGAATACAAGCAACCATCAAAAACTGAAAAGGAAGAAAATGGATTCTCCCCATCAGAGCTCCCAGACAGAAGCAATCTGGCCAACACCTTGACTTTTAGCCCTCCAAAACGGACTTCAGATTCTGACTTCCAGAACACTAAGAAAAGAACACGTTTGTGCTGTTGTAAGCCTTGAAGTGTGTGGAATTTGTTAGGGCATCAGTAGGAAACAAATACACGTTGAAATTATTGTGCCAGAGTTAGAAGCAATGTGGCAAATACACACATAGCAACATAAATTAATCTTGAAATTTTCACTGTGAAGAGAAGAAAGTTCTTAAGAAATATCACGTACGTGGGTTGGAAGACTCAATGTTGTTAAGATGTCATCCTGCTCAAATTGGCCTATAGATTTGATGGAGCCCCAACAGAATTACCAGCAGAGACTTTTGTAGACATTGACAGGTTGATTTGAAAATTTATATGGAAATACAAAGGAATGAGGCTAGCTAAAACCACTTGGAAAAAGAAGAATAAAGTTGGAGGATTATACTACTTGACTTCCAAGTTTATTATAGAGTCATAGTAATCAAAGCAGTCTGGTTCTGGCATCGAGACAGACATATAGATCAACAGAATATAGGGTCCACAAACAATGCCAAAAGTATGATCCATTAAAAACCAAATGGATAAAACAAACTTCAGCAAAACTAAAAGCTTCTGGTCTTCAAAAGACTCTATTAAGAGAGTTGGGAAAAAAGCAATAGGCTAGGAGAAAATATTTATGAATTATGTATCTGACAAAGCACTTGTATCCAGATTATAGAAGGAACTCACGCTCAGTCTAAGAGAACAAACACCGTGGGGCGTCTGGGTGACTGAGTCGGCTGAGCATTCGACTTTGGCTCAGGTCATGATCTCGCGGCTCAGGAGTTCAAGCCCCACATCAGGCTCTCTGCACAGAGCCTCCTTGGTTCTCTCTGTCTTTCTCTCTCTCTCTCAAAAATAAATGCACGTTAAAAAGAAAAAAGGAAACAAACACCTTCCTCCACAAATGGGGAGAAGAGTTGAGCAGATGTCTCACCAAAGAAGATATACAGATGGTGAATAAGCGCACAAAAAGGATGCTCAACTTCATTAGTTATTAAGGAAATGCAAAATGAAACCATAATGAGATACCACTATTAGAATGTCTAAAATTAAAAAGAGCGTCTATACCAACTGCCGGCAACTATGTGGAGGAAACGGAGCATTCAGACACTTCTGGCAGGAGAGTAAAATAATGCAACTACTTTCGAAATACTTTGGGCAGCTTTGTAAAAAGTAAAATATACACCTACCATATAGTGCAGACATTCCATTCCTATGCATTTATCCCAAAGAAACAAAAACATGTGTCTATTTAAAAATTAGTACATGGCTTTTTGGGGGAGGGGGCTTCATTTCTGAGAGCCAGAAACTGGAAATAACCCAAATGTGCACCAGCAGGCGAGTAGAGAAATAACTCCCTGTATCCACACAGTGGAATACTACTCTGCCACCAAAACCAAGACAAACTACTGATACACAAAACATGAATGAACCTCAAAAACTGTTTACGGGTGAAAGAAGTCAGATAAAGAAGAGTACATGCCATGTGATTCCATTTACAGAAAATTCTAGAAAATGCAAACTCATCTATAGTGATAGAAAGCGGATCACCCTTTGCCTGGAGGTGAGGGGGTGGTGACAGGTGAGAGGAGGGGTTACGGAGAAGCCAGAGGAAACCTTTGGGTGGGGCTGCCGGACACGCTCAGGCTCTTGAGCGTCGTAGAGTGTGGTTTCACAGGGGTCCGCACGGACATGCTCAGTGTGATGCGTGGCAATGAGCCTTCCAGAAAGCTCTTCAAAATAAGATAAACTCACAACAGTTTACAAAGTAGAACGAGATACAGAACCAAATGCCACTTACGTAATTAAATATGCACACAAAACAACACACATTTTGAAAGAACATAAGCAAAAATAAACACGCCTATATGTACATGATACGCACATTAGAAAGCTGTCCTCTACGTGAGAGGGAGCCGAGGGATGGGGAAGCTGAGTAAAAGAGAATTGAAGAAAGAAAGAAAAGAAGAGCGGGATTTATATAGACCAATGAAGATGAGCGAGGTACACGGTGAACTCAGCATTCTGCATAAAAATTAGTTATTTTCTCTTTATTATTTCATTTTAATATTTTATTTTTTAAAAAAGTTTATTTTGAGAGAGATAGAGAATGCACAAGTAGGGGAAGGGCAGAGAGAAAGGGAGAGAGAGAATCCCAAGCAGGCTCCACGCTGTCAGTGCAGAGCCCGACACAGGGCTCGAACTCACAAAACCGCGAGATCATGACCTGGGCCAAAACCAAGAGTCAGAGAAGCTGAACCAATTGGGCCACGCAGGCGACCCACTTTATTGATTTTTTTTTTAAAGTTTCCTAGGACACGGGAAATTTCTATTTCAATTCAAAAAGGGAATTGAGACTTAAGAAACGGATAAAATAATCTTGCCTTCAAAGGGAGACAAGTGACATCTTAGCACTCTGGAGGTCGACTTGTGGCTCAGATATGCCACAGCTCTGAGGAACCTGCTAGAAATCCTACTGGCAGCGAAATGCTGCCACTCAATAAGGGCATAATTACCTCGATGTTTATAGAACTCCATCATCCTCTGTATGTAGGCCCATTGCACAGATGTTTAAGTACCTTCAAGCTGTGTTTTCATATGTACAGCTAATAACTCCTAGCCATGGTTCCCCTTTAAATAAAGCCAGCAGTAACCAGAGGAGTCCCCTGTGTAAAACATCATTTATTTTTAGTTTATTGTAGAGAAATGTGGGTGGGGAGGGTGCTTAGAAAATAATTAAAAGTGTGTGCTTCCTTATAACGTGCTATCTCTACTAACTGAACTTCTAACCTGACATAAATACATTGCATACTGTAACCTGTTTCTCCTGATTATTAACCTTGAGTGTGGCAACCTATAAATCATTCCCGAAACAGCTGGCGCTCAGCATTGCCCCAAAGGTATATGATTACGATCATTTTATATATATCTTGGTATGCAGACATGAAAAATTCATTGAAGAGGTTGGTATTGTAAGATTCATTGTAATGAATTTTCTCAAAAACATAGATCATGCTTAAAATAGGTGTCTGCTTATTATAATGCAGCCATTTATATCTTCTTGAATTACCTTGCCCATAGCTCAGCCATTTTCTAAAAGTCAAACACGATGATACCTAAACAGATTTACGGCAGTCACTTTGCACTGCTTAAAAGTAGAAGTTTGCTTTTTTCCCCTCCCTTTTGGGATTAATGCCTACAGAATCCAAGGGTACAGTGTTTTTTTATTTTTTAAAGATTTGGAAGGTCATTCCTTAAAGGCATCCCCGTTTACTTGGGTCTGTCGACCGTGAACACGTAGAGCGTTGAAACCCCAGAAAGTGTACGTTCCCCGCAACTTAGCAAGATGTCCCGCTACTCTCTGAAGAATGGTTCAGATCAACATTTATTAGAATAATAACATCCTACAGCTGAAAAAGTCCTCATATGCCGGTGAGGTCTTCGATGTGCGAATGGAGCAAACTAGGGAGGTGGTGACTTCCTCCAGGTCACACATCTGGAAAGGGGGAGGCTCCAGACTGGGGGCCTCAGGTCTCAGCTCTATGATAAGGACAGAATGATCACTCGGATAGTGCTTTCTAGGTGCAAGTACAGTGCTAAATGCTTGACACGTGGTAACCCATTGAGTTTTCGCTGCAGGCTCCTAACGTGGGCACCGTGGGCACCGTCCTCATCATCCTCCCAGGAAAACAGGCCCAGAGAGGTGGTGCAGCTTGCCCTGGGGTAAACAGCTTGTAATTGACTGAGCAGGATTCAGCCAGACCAACTCCAGCCTGAATCTGTATTTCAGCCACGCCATTAGACTGTGTTTTACTTCCGCGAGGCGGCTTCTTACTGTTTCCTTTGCTGATGTGTTTGGCAAGACTTATAAACTGGTACTGTACGAATTCATAAAAAAACACAGGGCATTAGTTTGCTAGCGCTGCTGTAACAAAATACCACCGACTGAATGGCTTAAACAAATTTTTGTTCCCACCGTTCCAGGGCCTAAAAGTCCAAGATGAAGGTATCGTCAGGGCACTTTCAGGCCTCCTTCTGAGGCCTCTCCTTGGCTTGTAGACGGCTGTCTTCTCCCTGTGTCTTCACAGGGTCTTCCGTCTGTCTGTGTCTGTGTCCTAATCTGCCCTTCTTGTAAGGTTACCAGTCATATCAGATTTGGGTCCACCGGTACCAATGTGAGCTGTTAAAATCAGCAAAACCTTTGTCTCTGTGTCTTTTTTTTAAAAATTTTTAAACATTTATTTATTATTGAGAGACAGAACATGAGCAGGAAAGGGGATGAGAGAGAGGGAGACACAGAATCGGAAGCAGGCTCCAGGCTCTGAGCTGTCAGCACAGAGCCCGACGCGGGGCTCGAACCCACGAACCGCGAGATCATGACCTGAGCCGACGTCGGATGCCCAAATGACTGAGCCCCCCAGGCACCCCTTCTGTGTCTGTTTAAACTCAACTTTGGAAAACAAGAGCTTCCTCTGGCAGGGACCCGTTTGCCTGCATTTCACCCACTTCTTGGGGCCCAGGACCTGATCCCACAGTCCAGTGGAGTCTGCCTCACCCACCCACCGCCCCACCCAAGGGTGCCACTGCTGTGTGGGGCCCCGGCACCTGTGACTGAACAGCATGGCAACAGGTGCAAATTCGGACTCCTCAAAAGGCCAGCGACATATGCAGAGGCCTTTTTCCTCTGACCTTAGCTTTCTCCTCGTAAGGATGGAAAACTAACAGCTCCTCCCCAGGGCCTTTTTGATTGGGTTTGGATTGATCCTTGTCCCGAAGGGCAGATGAGAACAGGAGTGGGATCCGGGGCGTGCAGCAAGGGGCCCCAGGAGCCTGGGTTAGCTTGGCAGGGACGACATTCAGGTCCCAGGGCTGGCTTCCAGAAGTCAGACCGCGGGATGCAGACTCATTTCTGTCTCACAGATTTGTGTGAGGACAGAGGGGGAAAGGCCTAACGGTGTATTAGATTGACCTGAATTTCTTTTCTTTTCTTTTCTTAAGGTAAGCTCTCCACCCAGAGTGGGGCTTGAACTCATGACCCCAAGATCAAGAGTGGCCCCAGATAGCCCTGAATTTCTATCGGCCTCCATGCTAATGAATGAGGGAAAGGACTCATTCCACTCAAACAAACACACAAGTCACACAAGAACCGGGCTGGTACAATGGGGACAACCTTCCGTGGGCCCATCACCAGGCGGGGACAGTGTGCACAATAGCTGACATTGTGGACGTGTTTACACTGTGCCAGCTCTGCTCAGTGCTCCCTGCATTATCTCATCCAGCTTCAGGACAGGCCCGGACCGTGTGTGCCATTAGCGTCGCCCTGGCCCGCGGGAGGTGGCCATGACTGTGGGCCGGTACACAGTGGAGAGAGGAGGGCCTCGCCCAGCAGCGTGTGGGGGGTGCTCCCCTAACTCTGAGCTGGGGTTGCTCTCCCCGGGCTGGCCTTTCATCACGTCTCCATTTCTAAGAGAGACCCGATCCACTCAAATCGAATTTTCTGCCTCTTTCTCACCATCCTCTCAAAGAGGGACTCACAGATGCTTTGAGGACCACATGAAACTCGGGGACACTCTTTCCAGAAAAATACACACACACACACACACACACACACACACACACACTCGTGCATCAATTTCAAGAGATTTGGGGCCACCTTCACTTCACTGCCACAAAGCCCATCCAGGGATCCAGGTAAAGGATCCCTGTTGAAAAGTTCTGTTGTTGTTTTTTTTTAATTTTTTTAATGTTTTTTATTTATTTCTAGGAGAGAGCGAGCGAGCGTGAGCAGGGGAGGGTCAGAGAGAGAGGGTGTCACAGACTGAAACAGGCTCCAGGCTCCGAGCTGGCAGTCAGCACAGAGCCCGACGCGGGGCTCGAACCCACGAACCGTGAGATCATGACCTAAGCGAAAGTCGGACGCTCAACCGACTAAGCCACCCAGACGCCCCTTCCTGTTGAAAAGTTTTTAACCTCTGCATGCCCTGATCCTCTTAGTGATAGGGCTACACGAACTAAGGTGAGATATGAAGATAGGTGAGAAATGAAGACGGTTACGGAGGTAAACGCCAGTTTATAGAAGTAGTTAAAAGTGACAGTTTCTGAGCAGGCCTGGGGCAGAGGACTTTGCTTTGTATTATAGGTCTTTCTGGAGTACTTGCTTTTGTAACCATGTTCATGTTTCTTTGATAAAAATAATAAACAGAAGACTCATTGTTGGTTAAAAAAAAAAAAAAAAAAGGCACCTGGGTGCCTAACTCTGGTTAAGCATCCAGCTTCGGCTCAGGGTACGATCTCACAGTCCATGAGTTCGAGCCCCGCATCGCGCTCTGTGCTGACAGCTCAGAGCCTGGAGTCTCCTTCAGATTCTGTGTCTCCCTTTCTCTGCCCCTCCCCTGCTGGACTCAATCTCTCTCTCAAAAATAAAAAAAACATTAAAAAAAAAAAAAGAAGAAGAATCCTTGTTTAAAACATGATTTTCCAAGAAGCAGGCCCCCACCTATTATGGAATCATGAAATCAATTAGGACAGGCACGATCATTTATTTTTTTACTGAAATAAGATACAACAGAAATGATTTGCGCATATTACAGGGAATGAGACCATGCTGTATTTTGCGAGGCTTTGGGGAAAATTACTCACATTCAAATATGAATATGTGCAAAGTGCCAGTGCTCATTGCGTTTGTAAAGCCTCGTACCCAACCTAACTCCCCACTCCAGGCTCAGCCCTGCGCTCAGCGAGAAGTCAGCCTCACCTCCGCCGACGTTCCTTATACACCAGATCACTCCAGCCACTGTCAGTGCTTCTAGGCTCCATTCTCTGGCGCCATTTTCTTTCAGAACTCATTAGATGCTGATGGTTTTAAGGTCAACATGTATTGACTGTCAGTTCAGGGCCAGATGCTAAGGATTTTGCATGTTCATTATTTGTATTTTTTTTTTTTTTAATTTTTGAGAGAGAGAGAGAGAGAGAGCAAGCATGAGTGGGGGAGAGGGGCAGAGAGAGAGGGAGACAGAGGATCTGAAGCCGGCTCTGGGCTGGCAGCAGAGAGCCTGATGCAGGGCTCGCACCCACAGATCTTGAGGTGATTACCTGAGTCGACGTCAGACGCTCAGCCGACAGAGCCACCCAGGTAAATATTCCAAATTTACCAATGAAGGTGAGGCTCAGAGGAGTCCAGGCTCTCACTGTGCGGGGCTGCCAGACTATGTAGGGTGGAGTTGCCTGTTCGCGGGCATAGCATGGTAGAAAGGTTTCTGAGTTTGGAGTCCAAAGACGTGCCTGGAAGATGCAACCGAGCCACTTGTGAACCTTGGGTTGCTGAGATTTAATATCTTGAATCTCTCGAGTCACAACTAACCAGAGATTTCCAAGTTGTGTCCATTGAGCTAAAGCATGCGGGCTTTGAAATCTATAAATTGCAGGCAGCTATGTGTTATTTATATAAACTGCGTCAGCGACATGCGAAGGCCCTGGAGAGCAAGGACCCTGACTACGGTCTTTGTCCCTCACCCCCACCCCCCAGCACACCCTCCAGCTGCACATTAAATATTTGCCAATTGATTGCTGCTTAAGGACAAGAATGATGCCTATTATTCCCTTTCTCCAGCAAGCTTTAAAAAAAGTGTCCTTAATACACAAAAAGACTCCCTGACATTTGTCCTTGAGAGAGAGGAGGCTTCATGTAGGAGGCACAAAATGGTTGCCTTGAATCCATCCAGCAAGAGCGTCTAAGCCTTGAAGGAAGTCAGCCTGTGGACACTGGCAGCAAGGATGCTCTTCTCGACCACTGCGGAAGTCATTTTTCAATCGCTCCCGGTGGCACCTTCGGGAGAGGTGGCATCAGGACCATGTTCATGCAGGAGAGGCTGATGTGCAAGTCATTTAACCTAAGTTTCTGAAGTTTGTGGGGATTTTTTCTGGCAATAACTCAGAAGCTTGGATGGCTCGCCTTCCAGTAAAACAAGATTAGCTTTAGCTGTTCGTGCTCTGGGTGAGGTGGTCAGGTGCGGGGAGCTAAAATTACCTGGAGCCGAGGACCACCAATCATGTCACCCTGCTCTGTCCCAGGCTCTATGGGCTCAGGATCTTTGTGATTATTCAACACATTTAGCCACAACCGACAAGCAACTGGCCAGGATAATTTGTATGAAAACTCAAGTCTGCCTCAACCCTCCAGCTATGGTGGCTATTTCAGTGTCTCCTTGAGGGCAGAGAGAGGCACCAGTCGGTACCACCCACGGGGATACACATGCCACACGGACACGCACGGGAGATCTCCGGGCACGCGCCCGTCCGACAGCATGGCCTTGCCACGGATCCCGGCCTCCCTCCCCCGCCCTCCACGCGGGGCCGCCCTGCAGAACCGCTTCGGAAGCCACCCTGACGAGGCTCTCTGCTAACAAAAGCCTAGGACTGTTTGAAACATGCAACGTTTGAAACTCGGCAGGAGGCGCATTTCTAGCCGGTTCGCCATTTGTGTCCCAAATCCATAAACACTAAGTGCATCTCAAAGCTGCTCTCCTCCTTGCACGTATTGCACACCTTGCTCTCCTAGTTCCTTCCACCACTGACGGGTCCTCGTTGCTTTGCTCACTTGGCCTGTTCCCAAACCACATTAAAAACCCACAGAAATACAAAAGGCTTCTGTCTCCCTGACATCACAAGCGGTATTTGGGTTGACTGCAGTGAGTAGCCCCAAGAAGGGGGTGTCTGGTGGGAATAAACGACAGATCCTTGCACCTCACCGATCAAGAGACAGCTTCTGGGTTGAAACGTAAAGGGGTGTTTTTTTCGGCTTTAATTGTATTCTGGCCCCCACCGCCATTTGTTCTGATGGCCAATGGGATTCTTCTCCCAAGAGGGGGCTGGGGGCCCGAGGCCAGAGCCCAGCACGCTGTCACGGGTGGCCATTGTCGTAGTTACCCTGTTTTCTCTCTCCGAACACGCAGGCTCTGAACAAAATGGGACTCTACCGACACGAGGTTTGTAACTTCACAGTTTGGAGAGTCAAGGAGAAAAGGAGATTTTTCTGGATGGTTTTACACAACCCTGCAGGCAAAGACAGNAGCCCAGCCGCTCCCCAGAAGCTCGCCTTGGCTGAAGAAGCCGGAGCCGAGGAGCTGAGAAACAGGCCAGCTTCGTCTGGGCGAGAACAATGCCTCCGCGGCCAGACACAATGGCCTCCTCTCATTTTCCGGGAACTCGCACAATGAGATGGAAGGGATCCTGGAGCTGCCTCGCAGGGCCCCCAGCGCCGGAGAGAACAGTAGCTCAGCAGTTAGACACGCAAATCTGCTCCCAGCCTCCAACAGCCGGGGGAAGCCTGGGATGGGGGGGTGGGGGGGGAGGCTGATGAGGCCTCCCTTCTGCTGGGGCCAAGGCCCATCCTTGGAAGGACCTGCCGTTCCAGGCGTAGCCGGCCTGCCTTTCCGGGTCAGGCACCAGGTTGGCTCTCCGGAGATCCTAGAGGATAAGCCCCAATAACTGTGCAAAAATACTATCAATCGGTGGCACGCGTTCGATCATAAAATCAGCATGGATGTAAAGCACGCCCGTAATTGCTTAAACATTTTTTTTTTTTTTTAACTTAACCGCTGTTCAGTCATCCTTTACCAGTACTTCTGTCTGGCAGCATGGGATTCTGGAACTTTCCGGTTTGTTCTTCTTCGGATCATAACGTCAATTGTTAGTAAGACAGTGTGTACCTTAGTTTCGTTTAGGGTTGAGGTTTTTAAGACTGTAGACCTAAGTTAACATGAATGGCAGGTAAAGATGGACAGCCCAGCACTCGATAGAGCTTACATGGGCGAAGCCTAAATTCTAGCTCCCTCTGTCACACTCGTCTGTCTACTCAGCCTTGGGCAGTGACCCCACCTCGACAGCTAAACAGGGGTGGGGCAAAGAATATTGACCTACCTCGCTGGGGTGTGGTGTGGATTAACTCACAGGTGCCTTTTAGCAAACAAAAACGCTGAATTCCAGAATGTTCCAGAGCTTCCTGACTCCTAAGGAAACATGGTCCAACACGTCAAACTGGATGTACTTTCTGTTCTAAGATGTGATTATGTTCTCTCCCAACTATGAAATCGACAGTCTGCTTAGGTTTCAGTCACCCAGCCAACATCCAGGCCGACATCTCTTGAACCACGGCTGACAGTGACACGCGGTGGTCTGGGCTGCAAAGGGTGTGAAGCCACCGCAGTGCCCTGGATCCCGTCACAAGAGAATCAGGTTTCACTCATTTGTAATGTTGAAATTGAGCTTTCAGATCAAAATGCAGGTGCGGGCAAGGGACGACGGAGGGAGCCACCTGACGTAGAGTACCAAGTGATTCCCGAACAATATTTTGACTTAGTGTTTCTCTTTATTATACATTAGAAACCTGTTACGCTGTTGTTTTGCCGTAACTCAAAATTCCCCATGATGCGTATCTTGGAGCCTGGAAAGATTTGAGTAAGAAAGGTTCACGGGAAAAATCTACTGGGGAGACTCTAATGCCCTTAAATAACAGTCTGAGCATCGGGAGATGGGTTCTGCCATGTTTGCTCAATTGATGAAAATTTCAACCCGCTTAGGAGCTGCACAAATTATTCAAGTCAATGGTTCTGAAGATAAAGATGTCCGATGAAAGAATAGTATATTTGAAGTTTTAATTGTCATTACCCTAGTCTTCAACTTCATTGAGTTACATGGTAGACATTCATTCAATAAGGAGAAGGAAATTAAAACTCAACTCTACATTCATAGACCGCAAGTAAGTACTGCAGATCGACAGACCCGTTAGAAGATTAGAGCTACGTTGCCAACACGGATACACAGGACTTGTTTTCGTTCTGGTTTAGAGGCTCAAGAATAAGAACGGGAGCAGAGAGGAAAGTTAACAGAAACCTTAAAACATACAAACGACATAAAGAGTCCAAGATACTTTGTAAATCATCCCAACCCGCTGCCGGAAAAATCTCCAAATTGGGTGACTCTCCCAACAAAAACGTGCAGTGATGAAATGCTTTTCACTGAAGGAGGTTTACGTTAAGTATTCCAGAAGGTAATTTATTCATCTATTTTGCCAAATGTAGTTTACTTTCCTATAAAATGTCTATAAAACTGTGGTAAATCTTATCTGTGCTAAGAAAATACATAAAATTGCTCATTAGAGAGCCCAGTTGAATGAATAAGATATATTCTAAGTTTTAAGTGCTTGTTAGTAGAAGTCATTTACATTGTTTTGCTTCCTAATTTAAATTAATTGATGGCTTTAGAGGCTCAGGGAGGCCTACCGCCCGCACACATCACCTCAACCACTCACGTTCATTCTTACCTCCCCTACCTGTTAGAAATAAGGTCTAAGAACTCTTCCCAAAGATAATTAACAATTGTCATTGAAGAGAGAATTTTGTAACAGAACACGGAAGGAAAATTTCCTGTTCCTAGTATCTTTTCTTGTAACATGAATCGTGGATTCCTTAAAANAAACATTGCTTTCACCTTTGGATATATACAAGGAGTATTCCTGAAATTAATTCAAATTACTCACATCATTTAAATTGGAGGCTCTAGCTCTCTGAAATATACCCCAAATCCACCCACGGCTTTCTACCTCTAGTAGCACCCACTTCCTCCGTCCAAAGCTACAGCCGTCTCCCAACTTGAATTCCCAGCTCCTCTTTATCAGCCCTTTTTTTCACGTGGCAGGCATGGTGATTATTTATTTTAAAACCATGGATTTGACCTTACCGTTTTCCTGCACGAAACCTGCCTGCCAAGCACTTGCGACAGCACCTAGAAGGAAACCCAAACCCTTCGACAGGGCCACCCTGGCCCTTGCCTCCTCCCTTTTCTTCTAGGTAGACAAGCTGCCCCAGAGCCCCCTTTTTCCAAGCTCGCTCAAACTCAGGGTCTTTCCACTAGGCTCTCCCCTTTGCCTGGAACATTCTCCAACCAGATCTTCATCTGGCTCCTGCTTCTCATCACCCAGGCGGTAAACGGAGCTGCCCCCTTCACAGCATCCCTCCCTGACCACCCATTATTTAACAGTCTCCCTTGATCTCTAAAAGCTTTATTTGTGATCTGCTCATCACCTGTCTCTGCCTACTCGAATGTAGGCTTCATGACAGCAGGGGACTAGTCTGTTTTGTTTTTGTGATATTCTTGCTGCTGTAACCACATCTAGCACATAGCACCCCTCCAATGTGTGGTGATGAACGTTAGTTACGCTAGCTCAGCAGTTAGGGGCCTGGGCTTTGGAGAAGGATCAATCTGGGTTCAAATATCAGGTTTGCAATTTACTAACTCTGAGGCTTGAGTAAGTCTGTCTTTTTCAGAGACTCGATTTCTTTATAAAATGGAAATATTCATGGAGCAAGATAAACCCAAACTGAAATGAAGTAACGAAGACTCACGTTTCCATAGTCCAGGCTCATGCTGTTCTACTTGATACAAGCCTTCCCTTAATTCCCAGTTGGAAATTTAAGATCCCTTGTGGAAAGGTGAGGGGGGTGGTGGGAAGTGTAAAAAATATAGAAGCCCCAAGCACTTCAAAATGTCATCATCCAATAATTTTCTTTCAGAGACCTCAGAGTGCAGTACTGTGTAAGACCTTAAGTCGGCTCTGATGTCAGACTCCCTGGGTTCCAACCCAGGCCGGCCAGCTCCAAAACCTCTTTAAGTCTCAGTCTCCCCATGGCAGAAAAGCACTTCCCTCACGGATCAGTAAGATCAAGTGGCAATGCCACGGAAAGCACTCGGCAGCTCAGTACTTAAGGGACACTAAGCACACAACGAACACTAGTGACGACGTATCAGACTGAATTCAAAAGATTCCTCACTTGGGTCAATTCAAGATCTAACATCGAGAATTCATTTGATTCGAAGGGGGAAAAAATGCATTTTCCAGCATGGAAGTCGGAATGACTTCGTCAACAGGTAACTCCCAGATAACGCAGGGCCAGCTGGTGACCCATCTCTCGACTCAGGGCTCCTTCCGGCCACAAGCAACTGATTGATGTCTTTGCTCTTGGCATTTTCTTCTCTTAACAGAGAGTCCCGTCACATGTTCTATTTACACAAGGTCATGGGAAAACTCCCAACACTGTTCGCATTTTGGAAAAAGACCCTTTTAGGACTCATTTTATTGAATAGACCCTCCCTATCTAAGGTCTTCTTTTAAGGCTTAAAAAAAAATCTTTGCTTTAAATATTTAGAACTCCCTATACTTGGTACAGATCTAGTCTTTTCTTTTTTCTTCCCACTTTCAGAGATTTCCACTTCAGAAGATGCTCTCTTTAAGGCACTTTTTCCTTCAGTGCACCCCACCCACTTGTCGACTTTCAAGAGAGAGAGAAAAGCGGCCATCGGGTCTCCAACGTGGAGGCTTCACGTTGTTCCTTTTCCAGAATCGCGCGGGTAGATTTTCTTCTCGGGATACAACCAAATCCGAGTCGTCTGCGAGGAATCTGGACCAGCGGTCTCGCACACCCCGGGCCGGGCCTGCGCTGCGGCTGCGCGTGGGGCGCGGAGGGGAGGCGCACAGGGAGCAGCTCCATCCGCCTCCTCGCCTCTCCTCTCGGGCTGCAGGGGAACAGAGCTCTGTGCTCGGTCAGGTGACATGAAAGGTGAAAACAGTAGCTCTCAAATTACGTTTAACCTCAACGAGCAAAGGTCACGAAGGGGTGTGCAAAGCAGCGGCTCCCGAGGCTGCACGCGTGCGCGCACGCAGTGGCTCAAGCGGGGCCCCTTTTAATCCCACACGGGTTTTCCACGCCGTTTCTGGCATCAAGCACCGGCCCGCAGGACACCAGAGCGCCTTTGTGTCCCTTGCTGACACTCCGGCATTGTGTTTTTCTACCCATTAACCGAGGATAAATGACCTAGATATTCTGCCTATTAAAGCCTCATTTTTCTTTTGCCCTTTTGTTCTTTAGTGTACCACATTATCAGACGCTGCACACATTTTACAGTACTCTCGGTCTCAGATGCCCTTTTGAGGGAGTAATAGGAGGTTTTTGTGTGTGCTTCTGTGGAGATATCTGGAGTGGAATTATGTGAAGGTAATTTAAGGTTTTCCCCCCCCCGTCTAGTCTGCAGACAATCAGTTTAGCATATTACTAACGGCTCATCTAGGATAAGAGGATATATCAAGAAACCGTACAAAGGCCAGAATGCTGTATTTGCATCTATTGCGAATACAAAAAATAGAGTGAACACCAGTTCCCCTACGTACTACATTCTATAATTACATCTCTGCATATCATGGGTCACTTTTATTAAAAGCATCATTACTACAGTTGGCAGCAATTTACATTTTATCTTACATGATAGCAGTTTTCAAAGGAAAAAATAAAAGGACATCACAACAAAGAAAAACAATACATTTACAAAGTCATGTCTGTAAACTTCAAGGCTAGTTTAGAGCTGAGGTAATGCTGTTTTAGCTTTGTGGCTAAAGTAACAAAGTCCTTTAATTTAAAAAAGGTACCTGATTCTCTCTTCTCTCACTCTTTATTTATCTATTTATTTTTGTTTATACCAGTGCATTCCAAGACCACGAGACAATGGAACTGTAGTTCTATCTGGCAAGAACCCTCCCAGTAGGTTAATTTCCAAAGGGACCCTTCACATTCAACAGCTGCCTTATTATTGCTGCGCCTCGGGACAGAGACGTTCACACTAAGGTGGAGATTGTCAGAGTGTATGGATGTGTGTGGATGCGCGAGTGTGGGAACCCCCGTACAGTCAAAAGGGAAACAAATGAGCAAGTATGATATGTATGGTAAATTTCATCTTGACCTTCACAGCAAAAAAAAAAAAAAAAATTAAAATTAAAAAATTAAATATATAACTTCATACTTCCTTTGAGCAGCACTTCCTTCCATTAGTGCCACTCAGTTACAAATTGCTCTTTATTATAATACCAATGGTACCAAAAGGAAAAAAAAAAAAAAGAAAGAAGAAGCAGAGCATTATGCAAGTTTCCTTAAAAAGACATGATCACCTCTCAAATTTCATCTCTCCTAGGGATAATAAATAATGCACTGCACAATACTTAATGACCAAGATACCTTTTGACACACCTGTATAACATGACTTGGACTTTTTTTTTTCTTTTTCTTTTTTGCTACACTATGTTACAGAACAGCTTATAAAACTAGGTATGAACATTAACTGTGAGTGTAAACAGTAGGACTACCACTTGTCAAAAGTTTTAAACACTGGAACCGGACCGGGTCCTGGCTACTCGTCGTTCTCGTTGGTTTCCAGTTCGTCCCCCCCGTCGAGCGAGTCCAGCTCCTCCCCCTGCGCCCCCTCGTCCTCGAACGCGGGGGGCCCCGCGGTCTTCTCCGGGCTCTCGTCGGCGTCGCTGGCGTCCAGCGCCTCCTCCTCCGGGAAGGCGGCGCCCTCGGCCTTGTCGGGGCCCTTGTCGTCGCCGGCGCCCACGGCGTTCTGCAGTCCGGCCAGGGCGGGGAAGCCGGGCAGCGTCAGCCCGCCCAGCCCCGGAGGTAGAAACATGGACGGGTAGAAGAGCCCGGGCGCCACGGTGGACAGGAGGAAGGGGTTGAAGGTGAGGGGGCTGGACGGCAGCGCGGCNGGGGTTCTTGGGGTCCCCCCCCGCCGCGGCGGCCGTCGCCAGGCCCGGGGGGAAGCCCATGAGCCCCGCCAGCTGGAGGGACTGGAGGCTCTGCAGGTTCTGGAGGCTCGTGAGGTCCATGCCGGCGAACAGGCTGTTCACCAGCAGCGGGTTGATGCCGGAGGTGGAGGCCGCCGCGGCCGCCCTGGCCATCTCGCTCTTGGGCCTCCGCCCTCTCCTGCTCGCTCCTTCCCCCCGCACCACGGGGCCGGTGAGAAGGCGGTCGAACATCGACTCGGGAACAAAACCCTGAAGCAAACGGGGACAGGCAGACAGCGGCGGTGAGCGGCGCGAACGGAAACGTAATTTCAGGGTGGGCCTCTGACGCACGCACCATCGCCGCTCCGGGTGGAAACGCGTCAGCAAGGATTTCCGCCCCAAAAGCTCACCGGTGAAACTTAGGAGAGCCCAGATTCTATCGGTTGGCACTAGGTCACCTCACGGAATTAGGCTGGGCTGCAGAAAAACGGTTAAAGGCTACTCTCCCGGTGAGGTGAATGTGTTAAGACTGGTCGAACTGTACGCCAACAGGAAAATAGGAAATTGTACTGTGTACTTTCAACAAGTAAACAAACAAACAAAAAAATCCAGACATTAACAAACTGACTTTTTTAAAGAAGCTAAAACGGGAAAAAAATTTTAGGCAAAGTGGTATTCTTTACTTTAAAATCAAAATTCCCAGTTAATCTTAGTGATCTCGACCACCATGAATTCCAACCTACAGGTGAGCTGCTAATAACCAGGTGTACCCGGGGCATTCTGCCCTGTAGTAGTAAGTCTACCTCCAAGACCGTGAACGTGTATTCCTCTGCACTCCTTTTAAATCAGCTGTCAAACGACTCTACTTTGGATTACTGATATACCAATAGGAGAAACGATGATTTATTATGTCAATTCTTTTAAGCTAAGAATAACTTATGACTGAATAATTAATGGTCAACAGAAAATGAAGAAAAGCCCAGGACAACAGTTTTGTACAAACACCTTTCCTGACGGAAGTGCCGAGTTGGTACTTACAGACTGCTTCACTATCTCAGTCCAGTCTGGAGCGACTGCAAATTCAGGGTTCTCTTCCAGCCACCTGGGCAGGTCCTTCATCGGAGGTGCCATAGCTCCACCCATCTGAGGAGAGGCATTTGGAAAATGATCTAAAAGCACGCACATCACCCCCCACGTTCCCCCATATGCACGCACATATCCTATACAGATATTCTAGAAGAAACAGGATTGTTTTTTCCTTAAAAGGATGTCAGGACAAAATGCTGCTTTCTGGGATAAGAAATCACACACAGAGATCATTTCCCTTTCCCAAACATTCACCTTCTTTCCATTTCGTTTATTGACAACAGGCACCCTTTCTTCTCCTGTCAAAGTGTTTATATCCAGTTTATTAGGGTTTCGACATCTATGTCGTTTCTGTTTCGGTTTCTGAAATGAGGAAAACAGCACATCCGCATTCTTCTGCAAAAAAAAAAAACCCAAAATACATTTTAGTAAAACTGTATTTAGTAATTACTCTTTCCTGAATGACAAAGAGAATAGTCAAGCTATTTTCTTTTTCTTTCTTTTTTTTTTTTTTAAAAATCTCTATGCCCAATGTGGAGCTCGAACTCATGATCCGGGGATCAAGAGTTGCACACGCTACCAACTGAGGCAGGCAGGTGCCCTAAGTCATGCCATTTTCAATTACTTTGGAAGTTTCAGGCATCATTTCAGTTATCAGAAACCATACTTTTCTTTAAAAAGAAAAACTCCTATTTTTCTCTTTGTACATTAAGGACCTAGACACACATGTAAGCTGAAAATCTGCTTTTCCTTTTGTCTATCACTGACCCCGTGTAAAGCCTTTTCTTCAAATGTTTAACTAAGTCACAGTATTTTTAAAGGAAACTTTCTCAAGTACCCTTACTCATTTCTACTCAGTGACTTGGACGGACACAGAGATGACGTCATGTCTACGACACAGACTAGACACGAACAGGAGCAACTCAGGGATAAAAGGACTCATGCAGGAGGGGACATTCTGAATGGCAAGGACTCAACTCAAGCTGAACTCAACAAAAAAAATGTGAAATCCTACACTCAAGTTTAAAAAAAAAAAACCAGGCACTAAGTACACAGGAGGTAAAAGGTTTGCGCCACTAGCTAACAAGCAGTTTATGCGACAGATCACCTAGAGATACTGTTTAATGTTTATTGTAAGGCGCAAGTGTTAGTTGTTTGAAAGAGAAGCTCATAAAGTCTGGGGCTGTATTAGCCTGTCAAATTTCTGCAGGTAACAGCTTCAGAGTCCTCTGTGCTCGCCAGACCTGGTCTGATCCAATTAAAGTGCATTCGTGAGTGTCATCCTGCTAATGAGACCACCTGAAAACCAGGCCATGTAAAGACTAACTGAAGAACTCATGTCTTGTCTGGTGGAAGGAGAAAGGAAGGAAGTGCGTAATTGGCATCTTCAAGTAACTACAAGGTTTCCTTTCTGACTTGAAGTTAGTTTTTCTAACATAAAACACACAGTGGCAGATACCGGGGAACGTTCGCGATGAGGAGACAGTCAAGCAAGAGGCAGAAGGACCAAAAGAATTTCTGTGTTCTACGGGACGATCGTGGGGGCTATCCTCCCCGGACTCCTCCCCACCAAACTCGGTAGTACTTACTGGTACATAACTTGGCATGTCAACAGTGTAAGTAGGATGCAGCTTCAGCCATTCAACTAAGTCCTTGTTTTTTGGAGCGTCCTCCCCCACCAGCCTAGTCCCGTCTTCAAGATTTATCACAGGGATCCGTGTGTCTGGGTCCAGCTGTCCAGGAGAAGGAATGTTTCTTGTAGGTGGGGTCTCTATATCTTCTTCAAAAGCTTTGGTCACCTCAGCATCCTCCTGCAGAGAGTTGACAGTGGTCTGAATTCTCCTAGGATGACCGGTTCCAGAAAGGTCTTATCCCAAGAAAATGCTATCCTAGCATAATGGATCTTTGACCAAAAGGGGGGAAAAGTTACCTGAAACACTGTCAGTTTGGGAACAGCTATGAAGTTAGAAGATGAAACTTTAACATCACTGTCCACACTGCAGAATTAGTAATTAGGGAGGAAATTCACTGTGCACCAGTGCTCCATGTCTGAGATCTTACACAAGCCACTAGGGCACGGACGGTGTAGTCTGAGCTTGACGTGCGTGAAGGGTGGCCTCTCAATCTCTCTTGGGATCTCAGGATAACATCATTAAAGAAATTAAAACTGAAGGAATGTTCCAGCAGCCATCTTGTGCATAGCTTTTTGGCACTCTCTGAACCGTACAATTTTATTGGTAGTACGATATTTTGCAGCAGGCATGTGGGGCAACACTGAAAATATTACACTGAACGGACACCTGTTCTCTACCACCATCCGACCAGTGGTCCTCACACTGTTACTCCAACCCCCAGACAACTTCTCTGGCAGCCCACCTGTCTATTCCTGCTGCTCCTACTTTGGTCCAGGTCTTCGCTACTGCCCCCACCCCCCATCACTGTGACATTCCCAAAGGGTCTCCCTGATTCTCGTTCCGCTCTTCTTTACTCAGACTGCCACGCTGCTGTACTACAGTCGGTTTTCTAAAATGCACTCTTCCTAGTTCGAGACTATTCTAAACTACTTAGGTGACTGAATCCCCATCGCCTTCAGGATAAAATCCAGCTTCTTTAGTACGGAAGTCAAGGCCCTCCGCGGTTTATATCCTACCTGGCATCCAAGCTCACTTCTGTTGAACTCCACCTCCTCATCGGACTCCCCTGCTGCCGATGACTTTCAGTTTAGCAAACCTGGAAGGCTGTCTCTAGCCTCAGTCCCTTTGCACGTTTTCTCCCTGCAATCTCTTTTCAAATGACGAAGGCCTACACAATCTCCAAAACTTAACCGAAGTAGGACCATGCCTAAGGAAACCTCCTCATCTGTTTCTCCCCATAACCTCCTCCTCCTCCTACCATTCTTCCCTTGGGCTCACAAAGTACCCCAGGCACGCCTCACAGCTATGATGCATGATTATTTACCAGCCGCTCATCTTAACCACTGAGTTTTCCAATGCAAGCACTTGTTATGCGCTT
>NW_027527932.1:5928793-5930323 GCF_008692635.1 Crocuta crocuta
GGGGAGTGCACCCAGGGACGACTTCTACCATGTTGTTGGATGTATGGTGACTGTATCCTTACTTTTTGTGGCAAATGCAAAATGGTCTCGAGTTTGAGTACTGACACAATGAAAGATTTTAGGATTCGTCTTCATCCATATAAGTAACACTGCTGAACTTTAATAGCTCTTCACTATTCCACTTATTTATAGATCAGTCGGCATTTTCCTTGTTTTATGTGTATGGACATAACTTTCCACAATACCAAGTATGTAATCCCTAAATTCTAACATTTGCCAGTAAAAGAAACAAAACTTTTAAAATACATTCTCTAACATCTATTAGGAATTTTGAGCGGGGTTCTTTACGTGACTTTAGAAAAAGGAAAAACACCGGTAAGTTCTTAGGGATGACGTAAAATATGTGAAATGCATAAAATCAGCCTGAAGTTTAATATAGAATATATAATTACAATATATAAATAGCACCTGGTTCACACGGTTAATCCCTGATGCCTGGACCACAGACAAATATGTGCTAGGATTCAAACATTAAATACAACAGTAAATAAATAAAGGTGTGAGATGCAGAAACTCAGCTACATGTTGATGCTTATGGAGAAAGGATTTTCAGGGAACAAAAATCTATCACAGTGTTGGGGGGAGGCTAATCTTTAGTGAAACAACTCTGGGGGCCACACACCTCGAAACGGCATTTGAATTTATGGAGTAACCAGTCGCAGTTGATCCATTACAAGGCATATTTTTAGGAGATTCTAAAAGTAATCATATGTTCATCAAAAATGACCGTTATTATGATTGGTACATGGTAATGAATTTTGAAAATTAACTTTTAATCACCCAGATGCTTCTGTTTCAGTCAGACCCCTCCAGAGGGGAAATTCCAGTGAATGCTATTTTGTCGTTTCTCAACTTTAACTCGACCACCCCTTTTACTACCCTTTGAAGTCATTTGGCTTTCTTGAGGTTTAAGAAATAGAACTGAGCAGATGGGAATAGGGTTAGGAAAAGCAAAAACTGTTGAAACAAACGTCTCCCTCCTCTCAGTGTCAAATGTCAGCGTTTCCCAAATTGTGTCCCACCTGCCCAGGGAAAGACTCTCTCCTGGAGCGCCGGCTCCTCGTTCCCAAACAAGCTCCAGTGTCCCCAGGCTGATCGGGGTTCCAGATGGATAAGGCCTGGTACTACTTTGTCCTCTTAAAAATGGACTCAGGTTCTTTGGAGGTAAAACCCTCGTCATTACCCGGGCAGTGCATCTTTAAGTGGGGTGGTTGAAGAAGATTAGGGAAGGGGTTATTTTGATCACACTATACTCATTTCCTTTGAGTTGAAAAAGAAAATGTCAAAACCCACTGGTGCGTACATTGCATACAAGGCTAGGCTAGCACAGATCTTTATTCAGTTGAGATTTTAAAAACAGCTGCAGTTAGGAAGCTAGCAGAACCTGCCATCACTATCTCTGTCCGTGAACACATGTCTCAAGCCTGAAACTAAACATTTATACTAATCTAATAAACGTCAGACCAGACC
>NW_027527932.1:5930487-5933991 GCF_008692635.1 Crocuta crocuta
GGCCCCCCCCCCCCCAACAATATTTTTAAGAGCAGAAGCTTTTTCCGCCTCAGGAATTCAGAGATAACAATTACAGGCTCAGAAGAACATGGTTTTGTTTTGGGCTAGTCTTCCGAGAGTAATCAATATATCAGGATCTCGGGAGGAATAAATCCTCCAGCTACATTCGGTTCAGGCCGAGTGATCTGTGTCAAAGCTCAACACAATTGTTCAGCTCAGAACCATGAGTGGTCACTGTGATCCCGTTTCTTTAGTGGAAGAAGCCAGCTTTAATGCCACGTCACTGACGGGAGCACGGGCCAGTGTCGTCAGAGCGGCAGGGATTCTGGCTGCCACTGTGGGCACACACAATGGAAGTGAGCTCCTTAACTTACTGCACTCAATGACGTCCGTTTGTGGCTCATGAAAAGCAGATCAAGACCCTCCACGTTTTTCCTCCTTCCCCGCCTCCTCTTCATGGGAGGCTCTCCGTCCACTAGGGAGCCATTAAGCAGATGCCTCGTGGGTGTGCGTGACAGGCCTGCCTGGAGCAGCTCCATTTGAGTCTTAAAGGCATCGGACACCGGTGTCGAGACATTAGGCAAGATAAACTTTGAAGTAAGAGATGAGAAATTTGAGGTAGAGCTTGCTGCCTCTCTCGAGGCCTTTGATAAATCTACAACTTTTTCTTGTCCGTTTTCTGAGACCACTTGAGACTCCCTCAGCTGGGCAACCATTTCCATGAGGTTTCGCCGCTTGGCAGCTCTCTCGGCCTCAATTTCAATTTTCCTCCTCCTCCTCCTCCGCTGGCGAGGGACAGAGAGATTTAGGGCGTCTTCCTATTGAAAAATTCCAACACGACAATGAGCCAAAACTGTATCTGCTAATGGGCTGGGTTTCAGAAAAAAGAACAATAAGCTTCAGGAATTAAACATTCATAACTGCTGAAAAGAGCTGAGGAAACGGCAGCCATCTTAATTCTAAGTAGGACCAGTGAGCCACAGGCTTCCAAACTGAGTGAAGACTCAAAAGAGAGCTCACTTCTAAACAGCAGAACAAACTTACCTTCGACAACTGAGGAGAAGTCGTGAGGTCCTCGCTCCCACTGATGCTCGCTTGGCCGGCCATGGAGAGCTCGGCAAAGCCCCTCTTCTGCAGGGGACTGTCCATGGTGGGTGGCGTGTAACCAGGGATGAGGCCCTGGAAATCAAACATCTGGCGCCTATTTACTGGCCATTTGCCTTTCAGCACCGCTTCACAGATGTTGTCTAATCGGTTTATCATTACTCGGTCCTGGAGGGAGAGGAAAAGTCACACAAAATTGTAGCAAAGGTGTGGTGAAAATTACGAGATAAATATTTCCATCAAGATGCTAAAGAGCATAAAAGGTTTAAAAGGCAATCAGTGTGGGGGGGAGGGGCAGGGGATGCCTGGGTAGCTCAGTCGGTTAAGTGTCCAAATCCTGATTTTGGCTCAGGTCACGATCTCACGGTTCATGACATGGAGCCCTGCGTTAGGCTCCTTGCTGTCAGTGGAACCTGCTTGGGATTCTCTCTCTCTCTCTCTCTCTCTCTCTCTCTGCCCCTCCCACCACTTGCTCTCTCTCAAAATAAAGAAATAAACTTAAATAATTAAAATTTTTAAAAAGTCAATCAGTGGACACAAAAGTAAAAGGAAACAAAAAACAAGTGAGTAAACAAACAAAACCCACAGAAACTGCTTTGCTCTGGTGGAAGGTCCAAAGATAGCCCCAATGGAGAAAATTTCCTATTTTTCAATTACGAACGTGGGACCATGCAAACTAGAAAACATTGCATAACCACCTCAAAAATATCCCCATCTTTCAAAAGCAACTGGTATTCAAGTTCAGGAACTTAGCTTCTGGACGTTCTGGTGCTTCGGATCCACAGGCTGGATCGACATGCGTCCCAGGAAGTGGGACATCATTAGCGTCACTATTAATAAAGTTCAGCAGTACAAAACGGGCACCGACCTAGGGACACCTAATGAATGTCAATTTGCATCCCCCACCTATTATCACTTCGAATTTCACTGGAGCGTGTACATTAAAAATTTCTAATTACAGCTCTCAGGCCCAGTTTCCATAGATTAAAGTGTCTGCTACGACGGACTTTTTGACTGATCTGGGAAACTCTTCTATACTCAATAAGGGAGAGCAGCAGAACAGAGCATACAGAGAAAAAAATGTCTTTGACAGTACACTCTTCATCTACAAATTTCACATTGTTTCTTACACAATGAACACTGTGGAGGACCGGCCTGGGGATGAGTCAGCTGGGGCTGTTTTTGTGTTGTTTGTTTTAAACCAGACAGCCCTGTTATGGTGATTAGAAAGAATGATTATGTCCCCACCCCAAAAAGCAGACCCAAATTACATAGAGATCTATTATAAATTACCCTAGTTAGCCAGAAAAGTAATTTCCATTTTTGCTTTTGGTTATAGATAACTACATTTGGAACTACTTCATAATTGTTTGGAGCAAGTGGGTCAATAGCCCACCCTCTCCCAGGTTGAGAAGACTGTAGGTTTCCAAACCTCTGAAGGTGTCTTAAATCTGAAAGTTCCGTTTCAGATTTTTAAAAATTAAGGGGATGCCTCGGTGACTCAGTCGGTTAGGTGTCCGACTTTGGCTCAGGTCATGGTCTCGCAGGTTGTGGGGTTGAGCTCCGTGTCGGGCTCTGTGCTGACAGCTCAGAGCCTGGAGCCTCCTTTGGATTCCGTGTCTCCCTCTCTCTCTGCTCCTCCCCAGCTTGTGCTCTGTCTGTCTCTCTCTCTCACAAAAATAAAATAAACATTAAAAAAAAAAATTAAAACACACATTTTCCCCTTGTGCGTTGTTGGTGGGTGGGACTGCAAATGGCGTGACAGCTACAGAAAACAGTATGGAGGCTCCTCAAACAAATTAAAAATAGAATGCCACGTGACGCAGCAATCCCACTTCTGAGTACATGTCCAGAGGAACTGAAAGCAGGACCTCAAAGAGACACTGGCGCCCTCACGCTCACAGCAGCACTACAATAAGCCAAGAAGTGGAAGGAAGCCTAATGTCCCAAGGACGGATGAACGGATGAAGATGTGATATGTACATACAATGGAATATTACTCAGCCTTGAAAGGGAAGGAACTCCTGTCACATGCTGTCACACAGATAAACCTGGAGTATAAGGTGACAGAAGTGAAATAAGCAAGCCACAAAAGGGCGAACACCTCATGATTCCACTCATGTGCTAAGGTAGCTAAAGTAGTCAAATTCACAGAAACAGAGGAGAGTCGTGGTCGCCAGGGGCTGGGGGAGACGGGAGTGGGGAGGGGACGCTGGTCCATGGGTATAAAGTTTCAGTCATGCCAGACAACGTTCTGGAGATCTGTCCACCAGAGATGTGAATATACTTAAAGCTACTGAACTGGACATTTAAAATTGGTTATGCTCATAAATTTGTAGTTTTTACCACAGTAAAAAAAAAAAAAAAAAAAAAAAAAAAAAGGAAGGAGGGGGAAGAGGG
>NW_027527932.1:5934182-5940433 GCF_008692635.1 Crocuta crocuta
ACACAAAAAAAAAAAAAAAAAAAAAAAAAAAGGAAGGAAGGGAGAGAAGGAGGGAGGGAAAGAGAAAGACTGTACACACTTCATTTTGCTACAGGGGGAGTCTGTGGAAACAACAGTTCGGAGACTGTACTGGCCAACGTGATTACCAGCCTAGAAAGCTCTGAGGAGCTAAAGGCCCATATAAAGAGTTGTTCTTATCCTTCCTTCATGTCACCTTTCCTGTCCTGTTACAAAAGTACTGCACAGACTTTCGAATGTGAGAAAAATCTAGTCTTCATACACAGTGTCCAAGTGTACCTTAAACTTACTCGAAAAATTAAACGAGAAAGAGTTCCTGAAACCACCCCCCACCCCCAACTCTTTTTTGGCCCACAAAACAAAATACCCAAAACTCGCCACCAACCTTTGGCCAGAAGGAGAAGGCAAATGTTCTCTCATGAAGGAGCTGAGCCACCGAAGGGTCTCCATCCTCCATGTAGAACCCATCGCGGGTTTCATCCCTGGCGGTGCTCATGGAGGCGTTGCTTTCCTCATCAAAATTCTTCCCTCTGGAAACGGCCCCTGCTGAGAAAGGAGTTAGTGCGCGTTACTCACGACCGCGGGGCCTGACAGGAAAAGAAGTTCAGAGAGGACATGGCGAAAAACTTGGAAACCGCTCGGCTCTATTTTATTGAGTGCCTACTTCATGGCTAGGACAGCATTAGGCACCTTAACGACCGTGCTGTCCCAGCTGCTGACGGCGCTGGGTGCACATGGCGCGCTCGGGGTTTTGTGGACGAGGCAGCAGGCAGGCTTGGGGAGGGGGCGTCACTAATGACCCGACACCGTGCCCGTCCACCTCGGAGGCGGCGGAATGACGGAGACTCGCGAAGGATGCTGGTTATTTTCAGGTTCTGCTTTGACCTTTTACTTGTGCCTTAAAACTAAAATTCAGTCTCATCTGTTTTGAAACAACTGCCAGCGTGTATTCAGGGAGTGGCTCTTGTCCTTCACGTGTCACTGTCCGAGTCAGCGGCATTGGGACTCTGACGCCACCCCTACTCGGGCTCCCCTCCCCCTGACCTCAAAACTGCCACGTGCCCGGGACACTGTTCTGAGGCCCGAAGCTGCTCGAGATACCGCGTCCCCCGGCGGCGCGGCCTCACCTTCCGGCTGGGAAGACTCTTCCGACTTGTCGTCGTCCTCCAGCTTGTCGTCTTCGTCCTCCTCGGAGCCCTTCTCCGAGACAGACTTGGGCCCCGCATCTGCGCCGACGTCCGCCCCCCGCGNTGGGCTCTGGGCAAAGGTTTTGTGCGCGTCCAAGAACGACAGCTCGGGGTCGTTGAGGATGTGATAGTCCGTCCGGCTGACCCCGTGCTTAGCGGCGCCGACAAGCAGGTCCCGGTCATGCCTCCCACACTCCCACCACTCGGGCAGATCCAAACTCGGCTGACACAGCTTCAGCCTCTCTCCCAGCTGAGGGTGATGGAGAACCTGCTCGCGGATCTTCCGCAGCAGCTCGATGCGGTAGAGAGTTCTAGAGGCCCGCTCTTCTGTGATCGGCTCGATCACGGAGGAGAGGTCGGGTGGTTCTGTAACACGAAAACAACTGGATTTGCTTGGGGAAAAACATGAGCACGCATTAAATTGTTCGCTCTCTATTTTCCACGTTATTTGGCCTCTCGCCACAGAACTTCTGTTACAAAAAGAACCTACCATCATCTGGCTTCGTGGGCATTCGACACACTCGCCTACACATGGCCACAAAACAACTGAAGTATTTCTCCAAACTCTCATCAGACTTTTTGTCAAGTCTGGCAAAGGCTCGAAATTGGTTCCAGTCAAACTGCTGTTTCAGGGGATCAAAAATAACTCCGAAAGTGGACACCACCCGGTAAAAGTCAGCCTCTTCTCTTCTCGTCCACCTATGAGCAAGAAGACGTTAGCTTAAACCGTACTTAAGGAAACAGGCTTAAAGGTTATCAATTCTTGGCTTCTCTTCCCCTAAACTTAAGGCATGGGCTTACTCTGGGGGCGACAGACAGACTGCTTTGATGCACTGACTTTCTGTGATCGTTATCTGGGGCGTGATTCTTGCCTCTTGCTGGCCGAGAAGGGCAGAGAAGAGAGGCACCTACCCGGAGCTCAGTAAAACCCTGAAGAAACTCACTTTTGCCGCTTCTCAGATATTATAGCTTCCCTTTCCGCTTCTAGTGCCCTCACTTCCTCCCGAGGCCGCCGTCTCCGCCGGTCGGTCTTCATTAGGGCCTCCTGCCTCATTTGTTGCCGTTTATAGCTGCGCTGATAGGCAGTGATGAGCCGGCGCAGACGGGTGGTCAGGGTCGAAGTGTTGGGCCAGTAAAGTTGGCCTAACTCAGCGTTACTCTCACTGTGCTTGCCTGGGGAAGTGGAAAAAATATTTTTGAAATGTGTAGCTGCAATCTTGCAATACACAGGATTTTCCATCAAAACAAGATGACTCATTAACATTCAAATGACAGTGTGGGAAAGGTCATCTTCGTGCTCTTGTTTTTAAAATATAAATAAAGAACAATATTAGTATGAAATTTATAAACTGCTTCTTTTTAAAAAATTTTTCTTAGTATTTATTTTTGATAGAGCGCGAGAGAGTGAATGCAAGCAGGGGAGGGGGAGAGAGACAGAATCGGAAGCAGGCTCCAGGCTCTGAGCTGTCCAGCATAGAGCCCGACGCGGGGCTCGAACCCACACACTGGGAGATCATGACCTGAGCCGAAGTCAGACACTCAAACGATGGAGCCACCCAGGTGCCCGTAAAACTGCTTCTTTTTTAAGTCCTTGCAGGGGCCAGGAGAGTGGAGGGGGAAGCAAGTTTACTTATCAGTTTTATGTAAAGAAAACATACTTTATGCCATGAACTACTACATGAGGGTGCTTTCCTGTAAGGTACTTAGCATAGCAATCTTGAACATAAGAGATAATCACGTGATCGTTAGCTGATTATTCTACATTAGAGAAAAGGTCCGTTTTCTATAAACTTGCAATATTTCAGATAGCTAGCAAATGCCCTCCATACCCCTGAGAGACAGATTTCTACAGATGCGTCAAAATTTCCACTGACTGGTATGTAGAGATGTATAAACCGTCTTAACCCAAAAAATAGTGATTTCATCAAAGAAATTCAATGTTATGAAAAACAATAAACAAGAATTAAAATGAGTCACAAAAGGGGTGAGTCAGTATGGAAGAAAGGACATTCGTGAAGGAGCAGAAGCGCAGGCATGAACAATGCCTCACGGCACACACCTGCTCTGTGGGCATCGACGCAGCCTTACCTGCGGAGCGCACCTCCATGGATTCCTCCTTATCTTCCGGGGGAGAATTCGCAAATTCCTTGAAAGCAAGGTGAGAAACAGAATCATTTTAATTTGGGGTTTCATTTTGCTTTATCTTTTAAAGAGAAGGCTCTTATCTATAAAGTTTAACAAGTCAAATATGGGCATATAATATTTTGACAGTGCTGTAAAAGACAATATACTTGAGTCCTTACGTCTATTTCATCCTTGAATGGAGTCCTGGTTGGTTTATATTCCGGGTCTTCATCTTCTCTATCAAATTCTCCCCTATGTTAAAATTGTAAAAAAATGTTTAAATCGTACAGATAAGCAAGAGACTGAGGGGGCTCACAAAAGACTGATTGCTGGCCTAACACAACTTTTAATTCTGGATCTGACATCAAAGGCGACGCCATCAGTGTTTAAATCGTGCGGTCCTGGGGGAAGAGGCTGGGGCGGGGGAAGGGTCATCGTTTGGGAAAAATAAGCATGTTTCAGATTATCCAGATAATACACTGTGTTAGAATAATCATTACAATACGTAAACGGACTGAACTGGCACACACCAGGCAAGTTCAAATCAGATGCAACGTAGTGCCTGGCGCGGTGCGAGAGCCGAACGCTGCCGGTGGATGGGACACTGACATCAAGTGTATTAACGTTTTCAAATGTCCTCCTTACCCGTCACCGCCATCTGCTAGCATGTCTGTTCCCCTCTGCTCGGCAGCGATGGCCTTGGCATCGGGCATACCGACGCGTTCCAGGAAGCACAGTGCGGGGTCAGCTCGCATGGAGTTGTACTTCTCGTAGCCTGCGCCAGCCCCGCCGGCCCCAGAGGACATGCACAGAAAGAGCGAGAGGGCTGTCACTGACCACCCCACAGCACTGCCACAGCACACCGAGTTCACCCCTCGGCTGAGGCGATCACTTTCGAACCTCGTCTTAGGAAAGCGTTCCATAGGGCGCTCACAGCGGGGCAGATCTGGGGGGTGGGGGGGGCGAGTTACATCTCCGGGATCTCAGCCAAATGACCACAAACACTAACAGAAAAGCAGGTTCAACACAACTGTGAGATGCCTGGGAAGGTTTTTGACCCCATGTTCCCCCAGATCTAATTTTGCCTGACATTTAAAAGGCTTCGTGACGCTCCTTTACGGGCTCCGCGGGGCACCCCGCGTCCGTGCCGGCCTCCCGTGAGCGGCTGTGGTCCTGCAGGACCGCGCACCGCTGGCCGAAAATCCCCGCCCACGTAAGGCCAGCGAACCTGTCTTATTAGGTTTAGGATGATGCATGTCAGTGAGACGACACTGTTCCCTCTATGGTTTTCAAACTGCAATTTGCTTTTTGACTGCCCGAGTTGACTAGATGGAAAATGGCAGACCCCAACAGTGCGCTGCGGGAAAATGATTTTTAGGCTGAGCTCACAAAACGCGGCTGCAGTACGTAGGCAGAGCAGCACAATTCAATTAGGATGTGTACTACAACACACCGCTCCTAACTGCTGCAGAGCCGCAAGCCAAACTGTAATCATGAAAGGTTTTATAAGCCATCATTCTCCGCTTTAGTCAGGCTGGGCTGCTGAGAATACCTCCGTGACCCCCAGAGAATTGGGATTATAATCAGGAATCGCTCACTGTATATATCATGCCAGTTCTGCATCCCCAGCCTTTCAAAGTTAACAAGGCTGCATCCCACTCAGGGGAGCCGTGAGTTCTCGGCACTGACATTTGTGAAATATTGCTTGGAACAAAGCCCGGGAGGCACTTGTACAGATTAATAGCAGAGGTTAAGCCCACCGTCCACTCTGACTCGGGCTGGCAGGGCCGGGGGAGCCGCGCTCAGAAGCGAAGTTTAGGGAGAGCTATAGGACAACTTGGCCATTATTAAAACAAATATGGTTTGGGTTTTATTTACAGCCAAGAAAGAAATGTTTTCTTCTCAAATACTCAACAAACATACAAAAACAGCATCTGATATTTACAGTTCGTATTAGATTTTTAGTAGAGGAAAATGGAAGAAGCCAAGAGTCCTTTGGAACTATCCTCATTAATATTATGACTTGGGCGAAGAGCACGCGAAGAGCTCCAACGACAAAGCCGCACGGTCGCGATGTGGTCACACGGGGACATCACTTACCGTGTTTGAACACGCCAATCAGGAGGGACTTATCTGCTTCCTGGTCCCACCAGTCTGTGGGGACTTCGGCATGGAAGGGCTCAGGTATCCACACGTCGGCTTCACTGCACAGACAACAGTTTGCAGTGCTCAAAACACACAGAATATTAAAAAAGGAGCCCCAGTAACTGCATACATGATACATGGACTCGCGTGCCCCCGTCCCACGACAGGGATCTGGGCGTCGCGCAAAGGTTTTTAAGAGAAAGGGTGTCAGCCAGTCGCTTTCCGCCACGGCCAGAAATGAAGGTCACCGCACAGCATCCCGCTTTAAAGGTCACCTCAGAACACCAGCAATGCAGGTCACACCTTTGTGCACGTGACGCACGCACGGTGACACGCTTTACCCGATGACCATCACACCCCCCACGCTCGCGGGTGCCCAACAGGAGACGCGCCCCTCACTGGGTCTGGGCGGGGAGGGTGCTTCCCGACCACCCGGATCACCACGGGGAGGAGGTACGGGGCGGCGGGTGCTCGCACTGACCTGGAGTCAGCGCCCTCTAAGATCTTATCTGCCTGGTCTCCTATAACTTCTTGTCGTAGGTAGTACAGCATGCGGACACGCAGCAGGACCCTGGAGAGGAAGACGGAGGGGGAGAAAGTTCTTAACTTGAGGACTGTTTGCCAACAGGGGCTTTGGCAGCTGCTGCTGTTCATCCATCATGCTGCCAAGGCTGATTAGCCACGCTGCACGGCGGGCCTGAAGCGTGACAGATGGTGGCACATAATCACCTCTGTGTGGTGCTTTCTGCTGGCTTCCAACAGGCCTGCCTGGCAACC
>NW_027527932.1:5940655-5952164 GCF_008692635.1 Crocuta crocuta
ACCGCTCCCGCCGCACGGAGAGGGCCCAGGCCCGGCCCGGCCCCGGCGCGCTTCATTCCGGTCTACCTAGTGCAGCTTGTGAAGTTTAGACACGTACCCCACCGCTGCCTCTGAAGTATTGAGGCAAGTTTGTAAACAACCGAGCAGATGGCTTTCAGGAACTGTTCTGCTTCATTATCTCATAAAATTTCCTCAGCTGCTGCCTTAATACCATTTTTGGAAGCACATCAGAAGTTGTAGGAATAAACGAGATATAAAATCTGGTTTTACTACCTTACCATAAACCCTCAATATGGAATGTCAGGTTTTTCAGATTATACAACTTTGCTTCCGAGNTACAGCCCACGTATCGCGTCTGCATGCACTAGCCCATCTGATCTCCACGATAAGCCTAGGATGAAGCGGGGCACGTTACGATTTCCATTTCAGACGTGAAAACTGACAGTAACCAAAGACCAGGGACATATCCAAGGTCACAGGGTCACCTTGAGCACGGACCACTGGGAGTGGGCGTTCCGACTCCACCACTGTGCACGGCCTCTCAGGACGTGGCAAGTGTCCTTGAAAATATCAAAGTGACAAACAGGGGCGGTTTTGCCAAAAGAGACTTCTCCCGCACACACGAGTAGGTTCCCCACGACAGGCCTTCCTCCTCACCGGGTGTCTACCCGGTGGTTAAGGACCACGGATTCTAGATGGACAGAGGGTGAGGCTGTCAATACATAAATACGCTCCACGGTAAAATTTTAGTTTCTTTTTGAGATTTTTCTTTTGATGAGATTAAAAATGGGCTGGGCCACACTAAACTGGCACAAGGTCACTCACGGCATGGCCCTCGATGGCTGGCACCGCCCTTCTTCTCTGGTTAGAGCCCTCACAGGTCAGGACCTCCTTACAGAGGACGTTCGGAAAGGGTAGTCACACAGGAAACACCCTCTGCCCTCGGCTGGATTCTGTGTTTTTCACCAAAACTCAGTGCAGTGGCCATGATATGAATGGATTTGCTCTTTCATTTTATTTTTAAAACGTTTGTTTGTTTGTTTTTGAGAAGAGAGAGAGCCCAAGCTGGAGCGGGGGAGGGGCAGAAAGGGTGGCGGGGACAGAGTTTCCAAAGCAGGCCCTGCACTGACAGCACAGAGCCCGATGTGGGGCTTGAACCCACCAACCATGAGATCGTGACCTGCGCTGAAGTCGGACGCTTAATTGGCTGAGCCACCCAGGTGCCCTGGTTGCTCTCCCTTTTGGTAGAAGACAAAATTTTCTTCTTTGGGAGGAATTTTAGTGATGTGGAGACTTTCAAGAGCTAACTGTGAATATCACCTTTCTTCCGGAGGAAAAATTCCAACCAACGCAACTGGCGAGCTCGGTGCCTGTGTGGGGGACGCGGTCGGTGCCAGCAGGACACCAAGGTAGACAGGAGGTGGGCCCTGACCTGAAGGAGTCTGCACTTGGAAACCCGACGGGCCAGACCACGAATGACTGTCCCCAGACCTCACTCCCATTCGACTGGCTAGGGACCAGTTTCTGGACCTGCGTCCAGTTCAGGACCATACCGGGCGATGAGCTGTCCTGCCCCTTCCTCTCCTTTAACAGGTCCTCTGTCTTTGTCTCTCGAGACTTTGGAAGAGAACTGCCTGGCTACCCTCCAGCAGGTCTCTCGATCTGCATTTCATATCCTGTTACCAGTGCTGAGTGTCCCCCCACTTCAGGTCCTGAGAAGTCTCAGGGCACGATCTATCAGGAAGAGCAACTTCCAGAGGAGCCGGCGCGCCTTGCCAGTCTCCCCGTCACCACGGGGAAGGACACACCAGCCACGTCTCGCATACTAATTAGGGAGGGGACTGCGTAAGGGTCCGCTACTGGTATCGGAACGGGAAANAAGAGAGCCCAAGCCGGAGCGGGGGAGGGGCAGAAAGGGTGGCGGGGACAGAGCTTCCAAAGCAGGCCCTGCACTGACAGCACAGAGCCCGACGTGGGGCTTGAACCCACCAACCATGAGATCGTGACCTGCGCTGAAGTCGGACGCTTAATTGGCTGAGCCACCCAGGTGCCCTGGTTGCTCTCCCTTTTGGTAGAAGACAAAATTTTCTTCTTTGGGAGGAATTTTAGTGATGTGGAGACTTTCAAGAGCTAACTGTGAATATCACCTTTCTTCCGGAGGAAAAATTCCAACCAACGCAACTGGCGAGCTCGGTGCCTGTGTGGGGGACGCGGTCGGTGCCAGCAGGACACCAAGGTAGACAGGAGGTGGGCCCTGACCTGAAGGAGTCTGCACTTGGAAACCCGACGGGCCAGACCACGAATGACTGTCCCCAGACCTCACTCCCATTCGACTGGCTAGGGACCAGTTTCTGGACCTGCGTCCAGTTCAGGACCATACAGGGCGATGAGCTGTCCTGCCCCTTCCTCTCCTTTAACAGGTCCTCTGTCTTTGTCTCTCGAGACTTTGGAAGAGAACTGCCTGGCTACCCTCCAGCAGGTCTCTCGATCTGCATTTCATATCCTGTTACCAGTGCTGAGCGTCCCCCCACTTCAGGTCCTGAGAAGTCTCGGGGCACGATCTATCAGGAAGAGCAACGTCCCGAGGAGCCGGCGTGCCTTGCCAGTCTCCCCGTCACCACGGGGAAGGAGCGCACCAGCCACGTCTCGCATACTAATTAGGGAGGGGACTGCGTAAGGGTCCGCTACTGGTATCGGAACGGGAAATTAAAACCTACTGCCTCGTCACTCTGGGACTCAGGCACAGGAGCCACCAAACCACTTCACTTCCGGTTTATTTGACTCCAGAACTCTGAAGGCTATTGACCCAAAGTTGACATAAACCACAGGAAACACAAGTTTTCTAATAGCTGAAAGCGGGGCAGGATTTTCGGGAGAGCTATTGTGCCACAGCAGTAACAGCAAAACCGTTTCCCCGGCACCAAAACGGTCTGAGGTAATGGTTTTAAAGACTCAAAAAGGAAAAATTTTGTCAGTCAGAACCGACCGACAGCAATCAAAGAGGGTCCCCTGAGGGCACTGCCATGTTTAAGAAGGGACGAGAACCACGTGCAGCAGGCACCCCGGGGACTTATGCCACATGAGGCTCGGGAGGCCCCACAGGGCGGGGCAGGCGCGCCGAGATCAAGGGCACCGCCCTCGTCTGCTCCGGACGTCCAGTCTGGCTCTCCCCCCTAACCGGCTGAGTACCAGATCTCCGTCTCCTCGTCAGGTAAATGGGGATGAAGGGGAGGGGAGGGGAGGGGATGTGAGCTCTACTTGTCTCAGACAAGTCAAACAGATAATCCACACGAAGCACCCACGTGAGAGCCACGCGAAGCTGCCAGTTGTTACGTGCTCAGACTTCTGTGGCCCCGGGAAGAGAGGTCCATGTTTCCGTACGCCCTGCTTCATCAGGCAAGATCCTGCTGCAGAACCCTGCGTGGCTAGCAGGGGAAGTGAGGCCGAGGAACGTGCCCAGGGCCACACAAGCTCCAAGTGGAGGGGGTGTGGGGCGCTGGCTCCACGGCCCGTTCTCAGAACTGCAGGCTCAGGGCACGGCACCAACCGCACACATGCTAATGTTAGTTTAACGGGCAGATCGGAAACAGAGCTCCAAGCACTGACCTAAGTTCAGATTTAATATTCTTCAATGACACAGAATCAGTTTCTGGAAATAAAGATAAGGAATATGATTCTAAGCTCAAAGGTAAGAAAGAAGGGCCCACCAACTGAGGTAGTATTAGGCCAAAGATTACATGCAGACTCCCCGGCCCCTCCACTGAAAGCAGTCGGTTGCAGGTGGGGTCATCTAAAGCTGACGGTAATTCTCTAACAGGCCGTGGTTAAAACGTAGTTATCTGCAACATCCTCAGCAGCAGCACGCACAACAGCAGAAAGGAGTCCATTGACCTGCGTGCCTGCTGACAGAAGACTGGGTAAATAAAATGTGGTCGGCGTGTATAAAGGGGTCATCCAGCCATAAAAACGTATGAAATTCTGGCAAAAGATACACCATGGATGAACCCTGAAAATATTATGCTAGGTGAGAAAAGGCCAGACACAGACAGACAAATCCTGTGAGTCCACTCACGAGGTGTGTAGGGTAGGCAAATTCATGGAGACAGAAAGGAGAATGGTATTTGCCAGGGGCTCGGGGCAGGGAGGGCAGAGGGCAAGTTACTGTTAACAGGTGCAGAGTTCNTAGGGACCAGTTTCTGGACCTGCGTCCAGTTCAGGACCATACAGGGCGATGAGCTGTCCTGCCCCTTCCTCTCCTTTAACAGGTCCTCTGTCTTTGTCTCTCAAGACTTTGGAAGAGGACTGCCTGGCTACCCTCCAGCAGGTCTCTCGATCTGCATTTCATATCCTGTTACCAGTGCTGAGTGTCCCCCCACTTCAGGTCCTGAGAAGTCTCAGGGCACGATCTATCAGGAAGAGCAACTTCCAGAGGAGCCGGCGCGCCTTGCCAGTCTCCCCGTCACCACGGGGAAGGACACACCAGCCACGTCTCGCATACTAATTAGGGAGGGGACTGCGTAAGGGTCCGCTACTGGTATCGGAACGGGAAATTAAAACCTACTGCCTCGTCACTCTGGGACTCAGGCACAGGAGCCACCAAACCACTTCACTTCCGGTTTATTTGACTCCAGAACTCTGAAGGCTATTGACCCAAAGTTGACATAAACCACAGGAAACACAAGTTTTCTAATAGCTGAAAGCGGGGCAGGATTTTCGGGAGAGCTATTGTGCCACAGCAATAACAGCAAAACCGTTTCCCCGGCACCAAAACGGTCTGAGGTAATGGTTTTAAAGACTCAAAAAGGAAAAATTTTGTCAGTCAGAACCGACCGACAGCAATCAAAGAGGGTCCCCTGAGGGCACTGCCATGTTTAAGAAGGGACGAGAACCACGTGCAGCAGGCACCCCGGGGACTTATGCCACATGAGGCTCGGGAGGCCCCACAGGGCGGGGCAGGCGCGCCGAGATCAAGGGCACCGCCCTCGTCTGCTCCGGACGTCCAGTCTGGCTCTCCCCCCTAACCGGCTGAGTACCAGATCTCCGTCTCCTCGTCAGGTAAATGGGGATGAAGGGGAGGGGAGGGGAGGGGATGTGAGCTCTACTTGTCTCAGACAAGTCAAACAGATAATCCACACGAAGCACCCACGTGAGAGCCACGCGAAGCTGCCAGTTGTTACGTGCTCAGACTTCTGTGGCCCCGGGAAGAGAGGTCCATGTTTCCGTACGCCCTGCTTCATCAGGCAAGATCCTGCTGCAGAACCCTGCGTGGCTAGCAGGGGAAGTGAGGCCGAGGAACGTGCCCAGGGCCACACAAGCTCCAAGTGGAGGGGGTGTGGGGCGCTGGCTCCACGGCCCGTTCTCAGAACTGCAGGCTCAGGGCACGGCACCAACCGCACACATGCTAATGTTAGTTTAACGGGCAGATCGGAAACAGAGCTCCAAGCACTGATCTAAGTTCAGATTTAATATTCTTCAATGACACAGAATCAGTTTCTGGAAATAAAGATAAAGAATATGATTCTAAGCTCAAAGGTAAGAAAGAAGGGCCCACCAACTGAGGTAGTATTAGGCCAAAGATTACATGCAGACTCCCCGGCCCCTCCACTGAAAGCAGTCGGTTGCAGGTGGGGTCATCTAAAGCTGACGGTAATTCTCTAACAGGCCGTGGTTAAAACGTAGTTATCTGCAACATCCTCAGCAGCAGCACGCACAACAGCAGAAAGGAGTCCATTGACCTGCGTGCCTGCTGACAGAAGACTGGGTAAATAAAATGTGGTCGGCGTGTATAAAGGGGTCATCCAGCCATAAAAACGTATGAAATTCTGGCAAAAGATACACCATGGATGAACCCTGAAAATATTATGCTAGGTGAGAAAAGGCCAGACACAGACAGACAAATCCTGTGAGTCCACTCACGAGGTGTGTAGGGTAGGCAAATTCATGGAGACAGAAAGGAGAATGGTATTTGCCAGGGGCTCGGGGCAGGGAGGGCAGAGGGCAAGTTACTGTTAACAGGTGCAGAGTTCACACTGGTGTCAATGAAAAGATTTGGGGTATAGACAGTGCTGATGGCTGCGTAGCATTTTGAATGTAATCAATACTGCTGAGTCGTACACTGACAAATAGTTAAATGGGAAGATTGTGTTATGCATCTACCACAATAAAAAAAAAATAATCAGGCATCTAAAGCTATGCTGTCATGTGACTTGGCGCCATGTTTCAAGAAAAATAGTAAAGGGGCGCCTGGGTGGCTCAGTGGGTTAGGCATCCAGCTTCAGCTCAGGTCATGATCTCACGGTTCGTGAGTTGGAGCCCTGCATCGGGCTCTGTGCTGACAGCATGGGGCCTGGTTGGGACTCTCTTTCTCTCCTCTCTCTGTCCCTCCTCCACTCGCACGCGCTCTCTTTATCTCTCTCTCTCAAAAATAAACATTAAAGGGGCGCCTGGGTGGCTCCGTCGGTTAAGTGTCCGACTTCGGCTCAGGTCATGATCTCATGGTTCGTGGGTTCAAGCCCCGCGTCGGGCTCTGTGCTGCCAGCTAGTTCAGAGCCGGGAGCTACTTTAGATTCTGTGTCTCCCTCTCTCTCTGCCCCTCCCCCACCGGCACTCTATTTCTCTCTCAAAAACGAATAAATGTTGAAAAAAAAAAACGTTAAGAAGAAGAGACACCATGAAGCTGCAGGAAGGCGGTACCCCGGCCGAGCGGTCACCCCGCCCCGCGTACTTATTGCAGTGGTGCTTCAGGTGCTTCCGGTAGCTGTCTTCCTGGAACAGGGCGTCCGGGTTGCAGCCCGCCAGCCAGTCGGCGTCCTGCACCACCGGGTGGGTGCTCTGGGCCTTCACCTTCTTTCCTTTCCTTCCCCTCGGCACCGGGGCCGACAGACCTGCGGTCGTAAGGACAGCGATGCTAAGGATACTACTACTACTGACAGAAGCTCCTGACAACCCCCACCGCAGTGCTGGACCCGGGCAGCCCTCTGACCCTGGAGTACAGACGGCATGCAGCAGACCTACCAGAATGATTGACCAGGGCTCGCGTCTGGCCGTCAGCCGTGGGCGTGATCAAGTCCCAGATGAAGCTTTTGATGTTCTCGTCCCCCTTGTAGTGATGGAGGCAGTACACGAGAATGGTCCTGCAGATGGTCTCCACATCGTGCTCCGTGAGCGGGCGCTTGTAGCGTCCGTGCGACAGGATGTCCGTCCACCGGCCCCAGCTGCAAAGCAGAGACGCGCCATGTCGCCGGTGCCCCTCACGTTAGATCTGGGGCTTCGCCCTCACGGGCAGGGAGCGGGGTTAGGAACCGGTGGCTCGAGGCCGGCAGCGTTTCGCATCGGGGATACCGGGAAGCCCGCGGGGCACTCAGAGCGGGCCAGAGTTCCCCGCTCCGTGCTTCAGGAGTAAAAGCGTCTGTGAAATAACATCTACGGGGCCGACACGGCCTTTCCCGGTCACTTCGGGCAGCAGCGGCAACTCGGGGGACGTGGAAGCCAGCCGGGCCTGGGCCCTGTACACGGCGCCCCGCTCCATCACGGTCTGTACGCCCCAGCGCTGACCCGCTCCGTGAGGTGGGTGTGGCCGCCCCCAAACTAGGACACGGTGCTGAGGGGGCACGGGTATTTTAACCTCCAAGGGGTGTCGTGATAACCGAGAGCCCATCAACAGGCTTGAGTCTCCTTCCGAAACGGGGAGCGCTAACTCCCGAGTACACGAGCGTTCACGGGCAACGTGTTCAGCCAGCTGTCAGACCCTCACATCAAACAGGGGGAAGGAAGGACTGTGCACAGGACAAAGCATGCGGCACACGGCTGCCCAGGAAGTGTGCGTGGGGCTACAGTCGCAGTGACACAGCGCGCTGCTCCTGGGTCTGCGTGCTGTGCAGCGAGGGCGCACAGCAGCCAGGCAGACGCTGCCTGTGCTGCCTCCCCGCCCCGCCTGCCCCGGTTATGGCTCAGGAGCCCCAGGCCTGAGCTCAGCATAGGAGGAAGCACAGCGGGGGGCTGTGCACAGCGGGGAGGCTGTGGCTGAGAGGCCCTGCCGTGTGCCCTGGCCTGGGCCTCTCTGGCTTCTAAGGACTCAGTTCCTCAAACTGCAGGGCCAGCCCACACCTTCAGGCCTCTGGACACACTGCTCTGTCTGCACGGGATTCTTCTCCCCACCTAGCACCAGATTCTCTCACCGGGGCTACGCCGCAGCATCCACCCATTAAGTCACGCCGCCATCCGCGGAACCCCTGCGTCCATCCCCCNTGGTGTCCACGTGGCCAGCACAGTGCCCTGCCTCCAACACGTGTCACCACACAGTGACGCCTAGACGGGGGCAGCCCTTTCCCCAAAGACCCAGCCTGTGAAGCATGCTGCGGAGCCCCGGGAGTTATTAATACAGCCGACTTCTAAAGCTCTCGGCAAAGTTCTCAACTACTAACTTCGATGCTGAGGCTGAAACACACGAGGCGGGGGGGTGGACGGGGGGGGGGCAGCCGCAAAGGGCTTCGGTGTCTGTCTTGCTGAGAACAGAACGGGCTCCAGCTGAACTTCGTTTATTCCACAGGCAATCACTGACTCACACTCCCTGAGTGGCCACTAGCACTGCATTCTTCCCTGAGGACATGGGGAAGGTGATCCCAGGCCTCTGGCAGGAGAGGCCTGCCGCTCGAAGGCCTAAGACAACATGGTGGGTGTGACGGTGCATGTAGACCAGGCCTCTGATGTGGGGCGCCGAGGTGACGCCTGTGCTGGGGGCTGACGACAGGCGCGGCGGGGGGGGGGGACGCCCTGGNTCCCAGGCCTCTGGCAGGAGAGGCCTGACGCTCGAAGGCCTAAGACAACATGGTGGGTGTGACGGCGCGTGTAGACCAGGCCTCTGATGTGGGGCACCGAGGTGACGCCTGTGCTGGGGGCTGACGACAGGAGGGGCAGGGCAGGGCAAGCCTGTGTGCTGGGTGTGTGCTGTGTGTGTGCGCGCGCGCACGTATGTGTGTGCTGGGTGTGTATGTGTGTGTATGCTGGGTGTGTGTGTGTGTGCTGGGTGTGTGTGTGTGTGTGCTGGGTGTGTATGTGTGTGTGTGCTGGGTGTGTGGGTGTGTGTGTGTGTGTGTGTGTGTGCTGGGGGTGTGTGTGCATGCGCGCGTATGTGTGTGCTGGGTGTGTATGTGTGTGTGTGCTGGGTGTGTGTGTGTGTGTGCTGGGTGTGTGTGTGCGTGTGCGCGTATGTGTGTGCTGGGTGTGTGTGTGTGTGTGCTGGGTGTGTGTGTGTGTGCGCGTGCGCGCGTATGTGTGTGCTGGGTGTGTGTGTGTGTGTGTGCATGCACGCGCTCACTCTAGGCAGTGGAAAGAGCTTGTAGAAGGTAGAGATGAGACGGAGCAGGGCAGGCTGAAGGGGGGGCGGTCTGTCCTAACAGAAGCCTGAGCCCCCCACGGAAGGGGCCAAAAGGACAGACACGGGCCAGACGAGCCCCGTCTGCCGTGTTCGTAGCCTGCGTTTCTCCTAAAACTAATGTTAACCCACTGGGGGAACTACTCAGAGGCAGGATCTCACCAGACCTGCAGAAGTAGGATTTTGGTGGTGGTTTGCTATCTGAACGGAATGTGTCTGCAGTCCCCCCGTGTGCTAGAGGACTCTTCCTTGCAGATGCAGACATCTACGTCACCATCGTTCAAAGCGCCATTTGGTGTTCCACACACACAGCTTCACAGATGAGTTAGATGTGGATCCTGCCTTTCTGAAACACGCTGTCCAGCAGGACAGACGTGACACACTCAGAGCTGACATAGCCACCCGTGCAAGTTCCAGATGAGTTGGAAGAGCTTTAGAACTGAGATGATTGCCTTTAGCGAGTGTTTATAGCAGAAAAACAAATACTGAAAGACTACTCAAAAACCGTATGCAAAGCTAAAACAGGAAAAGTACGTATAACTTTGAGACTTCACTGTGAGTTATTAGTCACCAACAGGTAAATCTGGATCGGACATAAATCCTTAAGGGACAAAGCTGCGCCCCTTCCCATCCATGAAAATATGAACAACTGTGAGTGCCTTTACCCAACACCACTGGGCCCCGTCACAGCTGCTGTGCAGCCATTTCCTCAACTGCACTATGGGGAGTCACAGAAATCCGGATACAACACACATTTTGTCTCTACGCCGGTCACAATTTGCTATTGAGAATAACATTCTGGGTTTCACGGGAGCCCGACTCACCCATAGACGAGCAGATTCTTCTCCACCCTAAAGCACTCACTCCGCGCATAGCCCTGGGACCTGTCCTGGGGCCGCCGCGGCTTTGCGCACGGCTTCTCTTCGGAATCACTTTCCAGGTCTGAAAATTCCATCAGCTCGTCTTCCTTCACTGCACTGTACAGCCTGGTTTGCTTCCTCACTCTTGGAGTGTCAATAACGAGGTTGTTCTAAAAACGACAGCAGATGAATTAGAAACTTCTAGAGAAGCCTCCCGTGGGTTACATTAGGTAGGGTTTGAACAGGACCTCTCACTCACCCTCCCATTTAAGGCATCAATATCCAATTCAGCCTTCTTAGCCCACTTTTGCCAGAAATTTGGATCATCCAAGGAAATATCTGTCCTATTTCCAGATGCAACAAAACTGGCCTAAAGGAGGAAAAACAGGCATTACTTTGAGATGCTCTTCTCAGAGGCAAACGCAAAGCAGTCATCATTTACTCAGTCAGGCAACCACGCACGCACTCCTGCGCTGTGTGTCAGATGCCGCAGTCTGTGGGCTGGGATGAACGACCATCTCTCAGGCAGCTCTCCGTCCGGGATTTCAACGGTCCAGGAGGCAAAAGACGACAGTACAGCGTAATCAGCGACGGGTCACAAAGGTACGTACAGGTGCGACTGATACACAGAGGGCAGGCCTAGCCAGGTTTGTGAGGGGCGCACGTGCAGGGAGGGGCTCTGCGGGAACAGAGAACTGGCCCCCCAGAATCTGATGCCTGGACCAGACTGTTCAAAGCTCGCAGAACAGGAAAGGTATGTGGAAACGTTCACGACAGAGCATGTGCAAAGGCTCAGAGGGGAAGAAAGGCCACTGTGTCACGTGGCTGGTGATAAGCGCGGTCAGGGGAGAGCGGCTAAAGGTCAAGCTGGGGAGGGAGGCGGAAACCGGGCTGGGCGGGGCCTTGTGTGTCCCGGTAACGGGGTCCTGAGGTAGCGGGGAACTCTTTCAGATTGGAAATAATCGCAAGATGGACACGGTGGTATCCAAAGCCACCTGTCAGAGACGCTCCTGACGTCCCGCGGCCCGGGAGGGCAGCACGGGTACTACCCTGGTTCACAGCGGGCAGCGGAGGCTGAAAACAGCTCCAGCACGAGTGGACAAGGGAGACAGGCCAGATATACACTGTTTAAGAGGCAAAAAGAAAGGAGTTAGAATCTGGCTAGATGTGAAGCATGCAGAGGGGGAGGAGGACGACGACAATGAGGAGGGGAGGAGGGAGAGGGGAGGAGGGAGAGGGGAGGAGGGAAGAGGGGAGGAGGGAAGAGGGGAGGACG
>NW_027527932.1:5952217-5974488 GCF_008692635.1 Crocuta crocuta
GGGAGGAGGGAGAGGGGAGGAGGGAGAGGGAGGAGGAAGAGGGGAGGAGGGAGCCAAGAAAACGGTCACAGCCGGCTCTGGCATCAGAATGGCACCACTCAGGCGTGTGGTGTGGGCACGCACACAGAGGGTGGAGGGACAGGAATGAGGAAGCCGATTCTGCACATGCTGAACCTGAAGGGCCTGTGAGGACAGAGAGCAGAGCCTGAGAAGAAGCTGGAAGATGTAAGAGAGAAGATGCCGGGTCACAGGGCCCAGAGGAGGGAGCCTTTCCAGGCCGTACAGCTGGGCTGACTACATGCCCACAAGCAGAAGGAAGGAGACGGACCCCTGGCTCACACCACACGCCAGAACTCACTCACCAGGGACCCAGGCCTAAACGTACGCGTAAAAACTGTAAAACTCTTAGGAGAAAACGGGAGCAGATCTGTGTGACCTTAGGTTAGACGACACATCAAAAGCACAGATGATGAAAGAAAAAGATGGGTAAAATGGACTTCCGTGAAATTAACCACCTTTAAGAAAAGACTAGGAGAAAATACTTGCAAACTGTATTATCTGATGAGAAACTTTTATCTAGAATATATAAAGAATTCTTAATATTCAATATCAAAAGACAAGTAACTCAGAAGATCTGAAGACATTTTCCCCAAAATGATGCACATGTGGCTAATGAGCACATGGAAACATGCTCACTAGCATCAAAGAATGCAGACCAAGCCAGAGCTGGCTATCGCCTCACACTCACTCACACGGCTACAGTCAAAGCGTGCGGGAAAGGGTATGGAGACGCCAGAACCCTAAAACACTGCTGGTGTGAAGGGGGGATGGCAGGCACTGTAGACGACAGTCTGGCAGTTCCTCAGAGGGTTAAACACAGACTTAACATACGACCCCGCAATTCTACTGGTGGGCTATACCGACGAGAAGTGGAAAGATGTGTCTGCATAAAAACCTGTTCATAAGTGTTTGTAAGAACGTCGTCCAGGAGCCAAAAAGTGGAGAGCGCTGACATTTCAGTCTGAGCCAGTGAGTGCACCACCAGCCCCCACACCCATTACCCGCTCCTGAAAGACGACCATCTAGGCAACAGAACACCGTCCAGCAAGAAAGGGAAGGAATTACTGACACGTGCTCCAACGCGGATGAATCTCAAAAACACCGTGCTAAGTGAAGGCAGGCAGACACAAAAGGCCACACGTCGTATGATTCCACATTATGAAATGTCCAGAGCAGGCAAATCTATAGAGACAGCAGATTAGTGGTTGCCAAGGACTTGGCAGGGAAGGGGAAGGGGGAGGGCGAGGAGGAGGGCAGAGGGAGGGAGGAGAGGCTGACTGCTAACGGGCATGAGGTTCTGGGGAGACGGAAATGTTCTAAACTTAGCTGTGGTGATGCCTGCACAAGTCTGCAAATATGGTAAAAGCCCTGAATGGTACACTTAAAAATCGATGAATTTTATGGTGAGTAAATTACATTTCAAGAAAGCTGTTAAAAATAAAGGTGTAAAGTGGGCCAGGGTGTGGATGGGTGGAGCGATGCACAGGGGAGGCCTCAGAGGCGCTCTCAGCCAAGCCGGGGGGAAGGAAGGCTTGGTGGTGACCTTCACCAGAGCTGGTCTGATGGCGGGGTGGGGGAGGGGTGCAAGCCAGAGGTTACAAAGTAAGCAGAGAGGGGACAGTGGGGACAGCAGGTACAAATAACACTCGTGTGGACTTCAGCTGTGGAAGGTGGCTTGTGCAGCTGCAGCTGGAGGGCCAAACGGATGCCTGACTGCAGGTACAGGCCACGTCAGGAGTTGGGATCTCAGGAAGCAAGACCGTGTCCGAGCTCAAGGAGGAGAGCGGGTGGGGTCAAGGACACAGGGAAAGGATTCGCCCCCGAGCGGGCACGCTGACAGGAGACCACGGTGAGGATGACGGCCCATGCCGTGTACAGAGAAGGGAACCCAAAACACACACTGAGAACCTTCTATGCATCAAGGGTCCCACAGGGACTTAATCATCAATTTCTTAGCTCTCAATCACCAAGCAAATGTTAACAGGCGCCTTGTGAGCACTTGGTAAGGCCCTGCTCCCCGGGAGCTCCGTCACTCCCGCAGACAACCTGCCTCGTCGGCTAGTTCGCACCTTAGCAAACGTGGAGCCTTTGCCTTCAGACTCAATGGTGATGGTGTGGGTTCGCCGCAGGAGGATCTGATCGATATCTTCTTCGCAGAATTTAGACCCCTCGTCCTCCTCATCCATGAGTGCTCCGTAGGCCCCCTTGCGCAGAAGGTCCTCTATTTCTTTCTTGGAAAGCTGCTGGACCTGTTACAGAAAGGGATTTAAACCAAGTTAGCACTGAAATGTTTTTAGACCACACAAGTGCTCCGTTGTACTCAAGGAGGATAAACCTAACTTATATAAAAGAAAATATACGGGCGCCTGGGGGGCTCCATCGGCTAAGCGTCCGACTTCAGCTCAGGTCATGATCTCACGGTTGGAGAGTCTAAGCCCCGCCTCAGGCTCTCTGCTGTCAGCACAGAGCCCGCTTCAGATCCTCTCTTCCTCCCGCTCTCTGCCCCTCCTCCGCCCCACTCATCCTCCCTCTCGTAAATAAATACTTTAATTAAATAAAGAAAAAGGAAAATACGACAAAATAGGCTGAAAACGTCGAGGTTGAAATACAACGTGATGCTGGATAATTTCTTACAACTAGCTACGTAAAGCAAGGTGCCGGGAGAAGGGAAGGGCGTGGGCAGGTGTGGGTTACCCCGTTGGCAGCGTTTTCTCGCCCGCTCATGGACTGCAGCACCGCTTTATCCAGGCCGAGCTTCAGACTGGCCTTGTCGAACATTTCCCTTTCGTAAGAGTTTCTTGTGATCAGCCTGTAGATTTTCACAGATTTGCTCTGACCTATTCTGTGACACCTGGCCTGCGCCTGGAAGAGAAAGGAAATGAATGGCTAGCACAGACGGGACTCCAGTGTCAGCCCCACGAGCACCTGTTCCCACAAGCAGAGGTGCAGTCCAGAAGGTTAGCGTCCTCAGAAATTCCCTGTACGTTATTAGTACATTGATTACTACTTGGTTCATTTGCCCGATTGTGGGACGCTGCCTTAGGGACGACACAGCTTTCTTGGTTTCACTGGGGTTTCGCCATCATTGTAGAATGACTTTGAGGAAGGAAGGAAGGAAGGAAGGAAGGGAGGGAGGAAGAAAAGAAAGAAAGAAAGAAAGAAAGGGAGAGAGAGAGGGAGACTGAGAGAGAGAGAGGAAGGGAGGGTCCGGGAGGGAGGAAGGAAGGGAAGAAAAGAGAGAAAGGGCCCCAGGATGATTTTCTTGAGTATTTTACCTGGAGATCATTCTGGGGATTCCAGTCGGAGTCGAAGATGATGCAGGTATCAGCAGCGGTAAGATTAATGCCTAAACCTCCGGCCCGTGTGCACAGGAGGAAAACAAACCTATCAGAATCAGGTTTGGAAAATCTGTCGATAGCTGCCTGGCGGAGGTTGCCTCTCACTCTGCCATCGATCCTCTCGTACGGGTACCTGGAAAACGGGGGGAGTGACAAGGAGGCTTGAGACAAGGTGACAGTGCGCTGGCTTCTCTCTGCAAAGGCAGTGTTACGATATGGGGTATGTGTTATGCAAATGATATTATCGATCACAAATAATCACAGAGCAGACAAGTTTCAGGGTAGTCCGGCATGCAGTCGGTTGAATGCTTGAGAATTAAACGTTATTTTACTTCCTCTCTAGTAAAAGAACTTCAGTCTACACACAGCTGACGCCTCCAGCAGTGGAGTAACAAACAATTTCAATCTGGGGAAAGATCAATTCTCCTCTAGTCAAACGGAAGGAACGGGAAACAGAACCGCCATCGGGGTCCGCGGAGTCCTGCTCTGGCCACCATAGAGGAACTGCCGCGTGCATCGGCAGTGCTGAAATAGAGAGGTGACACGCTTCCCCCGCTCTTCCCCTTTATCACGAATGTCCCTTCGAGGGGAATCACTGGGAGCCCCGCGGAAGGTCACTTTTTGTTTCCTTCTGACCTCGCGGCGCAGTGGCCTCACCGTCTCTGGATGAGGTAGTCTTCCAGGATGTCCAAGCAGCGCACCATCTGGGAAAAGATAAGCACCCTGTGGCCACCAGCCTTCAGCTTGGGCAGCAGCTTGTCAATCAGCACTAGCTTGCCAGCAGCCTGGATCATCGCCTGGAGCTGAAAATCTGGGGAGTCTGCGTTGTGTGTTTCTTTAAACTCTTCCAAAATTTTCTCTTCAGCACCTGCAGAGATTGGACAGCATAACGTGAATGCCGCAAAAGGTTTTTATTACTAAAAACAATGAACTTGCTTTCAAAACCCACTGCGAACTATAGGGACCAAAAGACCACACTCATGTTTATGGATGTGCATCCATCCGACTCACTAACAGTCAGGTCTGCACGAAACCATGAAAGTAGAAAAGGGATCAAAGTTTTAAGCACAACACATTGAAACATTTGGGGGGGGGGGGGGGGAACCACATNAACAAACAAATGTTTGCTGTCTGCAGAAACTGAATTTCAACAACAGACTGTCAAGCCAGAAGTGGCAGAAACAAGCCACGGGCCAGATACCTACAGAAAATTTGGAACCTAAATTGCTAAAGAAATGAAGAACTGTTTACTAGTGGAATATAAACACAAACAACAAAATCTGTTCCGAAGCTGAGAAACAAGGGGACAGAGGTCTAACAATCACGGCATCGGGGCAGCTGTACGCAGCCCAGGGGAGGGCCACCAAGGGAATTCCTTGCTCAGAATCATTTTTAGAGATGTTTTTGAGGGGGTCTGAACGCATATCTTCTATTGCCATCTCTAAATCTCCCTCCACATTTCCTGCTCATCCGATAATTTCACGAGGCACCAAAAAACTCGACCTTGAATTACCCAGAGCTTTTCAAGCTTTTAGAAAACGACGGCAAACAAGCCTGCTGCGCGTAAGGCTTCTACGCCTCGCCTGCTTTTTCTCACAGCCTCGTGTACATTTCTGCCTGTTCAAAGACTCGGGTACCTCAGAGAAGCCTCAAGAGGATGCCATCGTCAGGAGGGACGTGCTTCCGGCTCCCCCACACCCAAACACACACAGGCTAAGCTTCCTTCGACTGCTTAGGTGGCTTAGCTAGAATTAGGCAGCTCGGGTCTGGCCTCCCCCCATCTCTGGGGTTAATCAGGCCAAGGCTGCTATGCTCAGCACCTCTCCCTAAGGGTGGGGGTGGGGTCACCCATTCTTTAGAAAACCAAACAAACAAATCCACCTAATGGGATTGGTTCCCAGCCTTCAAGTGTGCCAGAAACTCTACAATTCTTACCACAGGTTTTAAGCATGTGACCGAACAATAAATCGGATGGGTACGCGCAGGTCTCAGAAGGGGCGTAAAGGCTGGTGGGTTAGACCCCACAGCCGCTCGGGGAAAAGCGTGCAAGCAGCAGCCGATGGAAGAAGAGGGCCATCCTCTCCCCATTGGAAGGGCACTTGCGCAAGTTAAGTTACGGCACAGTCAAGTGCAGAAACACAGCTTGTTAATTATTAATCAGCGGAGAATCTTACTGAGAACAGATTAAAGTCACTTAATGCCTTTACCCAGGCACCAAGGCCCTGCAAAGCACACTGACTTGCGAGGAAGGGGCCTGGCCAGAAACGCCAGCTGGGTCAGAGTCCCTGGTCTCTCGCTCCCTTTTCCACTCAAATAAGAGGCTCGTCCGCAAGACTCTTCGCTAAGGNGGAGGGGAGGAGGGGGAGAGGTTTTAACTAGGAAAAGGTAAAAACAAAACGCGTTGAAGAACATTTGCAGGAATGTTCTTGAATAAAGCTGAAGAATATTTTTCAAAACATGACATTTAGAAACCCAGGTTCCGGATTCAGGACAAGAAGGTCATGAGGAGCCAGGAAAGTAGATTTACGTCTATATATTACAGGATAAGCCCTTTACAGTTCAGAACTAAATTTTACTCCTGATACTTGGGTAGTTATTTTTTGTCCATATGAAAATTAGACTTCAGAACCAAAATAGAGTACTTTAGTTTAAAACAGGCTGACAGCTAACTGTACAGTTTTCAAAAATGAAATAATCATTTTGACAAGATAAGTATCAGACATTTGAGTAATTTTAGTAAAAACTTGAAAATACAAATACTTTATTTAGGCAGATCAGCAGAGGAATATTTTTCATTTTAAATGTATTCAGAGATAAGAAACTAACTTTCTTGCTTTTTCACTGCTACTGTTGATTTCTCATCTTATCAAGAATAGTCAAAATGAAAATATATTTGTTCTTACCTGACGAAAGCTACTGCCGAGTTAATCAATCCAGCTCTTTGTTAGGAATTCAAGTTCTTAAAGTGGCAGGCAGTTTAAAAAAAATCAGCCAACATCTGTCCTATATGATTCCTCTAGCGCCATATTTATTATGGCCAGATTGAAGGAAAGGAGGTCAGGGAAGGTGGTGAGGAGGAGAGCAGTTTCTACTTTCTGATGTCACATGCAAATTTTCAAGGGTACCAATGAAAGATGTACCTCGATGTGAGATTTATAAATACCAATCCGAAAATTCATAGGCTATGATAAGCCAAGCTACTTTGTGGACACTGCCCCATTTTCACAATGCGTGTGTGTCTGCGTCAAGGAAACCTGAAACGAGTGTGGAAGTCTTTTCACTTGAACAGACGGTCCCTGTGAGGGCACCAACTGCACTGCGATCTCGCTACAAGAATGGCTATCTAGCCAGGGTTACCTCGCCAGCGACAAGAGGCTACTTTCTGTACCAGAAACACAGTGACTCCTTTCTATCCGAAATTCATTCCATCGTGCAAGCTGCGCCTCTCTTCTTTCTGTCCGCTATTCTCGACACGCCTCCTGACCCTCAACAAGGACAACAAATGACTCTTAAGTCACCCCTAACCATTAGGGGACGCTGATCAAGTTTTCAACATTACCTGCGCTCTCACACAGGGAGCCTGGAGCCGGACACCCTGTTGTACTGCAGCTGGGCCGGGAGCAGGGCCGCATTTACGTCCCCGGGTACCTGCTTCTCTGAGCAGGAAGGGCAACAGCCAGCGGCCGCGCACTTACCGAGTGCTCACGGGGCGCCCCAGCAGCGTGCCAAGCACCTACGATGCTCAGCTGTGTTTAAAATACTACTCACTCACACACTCGGGCTCTGCCAGCAGCTCTAACTCCTTGCCCTGTGCTTTGCTTACATCGCCATGCATTACCAACTTTGCTTCTAGCTTCCACAGTTACAGAAATGTTGTGCTTTCCTGAACTGGACTTCAGCCTGACAACCAACACAAATTTCCACTTAACCTCCGCCCCTGAAAACTTCCCTGAACCGGCTCGATGAACATGTGTAGCGTCAGCATCACATCAGTGTACTTCCGGCTCCGGACCGCGGGTAAAGATGGGCAGTACTGGCCCTGGAGCAGCCTCGGCGAAGCCCAACGCCCAGGTGCGTTATCTGGGCAGTTGTCACGGCTAACGTGCCTGCGGGTTCTGTGCGTGTATTCTCTTTAACTACCGTTTCTCAACAAAGAGGCATATAAACACACCTGCTTAACAGACACTTCGTAACTTATAGGGACAGAAAAGCTGACTGCCANTGCATATAATTAGCAAGTAAGCAGACGTGGTGGACTTGATGGAAGTGCGAGTGGGTCTCCAGCAACTACTGACGACATCAACCCTTCCGCACGCAGCCTGCCGGTGGCATTTTAGCTCTTGTGAGTGCCTCCCTTTCCCCCTTGGAGGCCACTATTCTTCATTTGCTTCTACCAGAGAGTAAATGCAAAAGTGTGCGTGTGTCACACATGCATACGTGCCTCACTCATTCCATCAGTCACCCAATACCACCTCCCCAGCTCAGGGATAGGCTGGCTGGCACTCGCCATACTGGCCTTACAGGCTCCTAAACACACAGTGATTACTAGGTTGGCAGCATTGAACACACAATTATCACACACGATAGTCTCTTTAGAAAACAAAGCTAAAAGCACAAAGTTCCCACAGGAAATTCATCCATGTCACACCACAGCAAGGACCTCAGGTGCTACACGGAGACGGTCTTCCAGGTGTGGACCACCTGGTCATTCAGTAACAAGAACTTGTGGACCTGAGGTGGCTGACAGGTGTGTAAGCCACGGAAGGGGGGAAAGATTAGGAACTCTTTAAATTAACTGCCCTTGAACTCCATGGATTGTGGTAAAGACAGAACCAAGATTTGTTCCCCTGGAAAAGGATCCGAATTGTGTTGCTGGACGATTATAATTAAGCACAAACACCACAATTTAACCGGTCGACACCTTTCTTTGACCCGTACGAACTCCGGCCAGGACGGCAACAAGAGCTTCCTGTAGGTCCTCCTCTGCTCCCTCCCGTCTGTTCTATGTGCTGCTGCCAGATCGTTCGTCGTGAATCACTCCTTAGCTCCAGTGCTAGCCATGGCTGTCCATGTCTACAGACTACAACCAACGTCCCATGACCCAGCCTTTAGGGCGTTCCACCACACGGTCCCAGGATGAGTCTAAGGTTCACTGTCCCGCCGCTACTTATAGGGACTTTACACTTTGGGCAAGTTCCCCTTTGTTTTCCTGCCTCTTTGTCTTTGCTTAGATGTTATTACATCAGTCTATGTGCCCTTCCTTTTTCTAGCCCTGACTGGCAAGCTCCTTCCCGCCCCCATAGGCTTGTGTAATGCCATCACTTTCTCATGGCTTCTGTAATCTCCATCCCTGACAAGCCTGAAGGCTCCTCGACCCTCCAGAGGGCCCTACACATCACGGGCATGCGATATGTACCCTTTAAATATTTCTGGAAGGAGATCATACAGGTTTTTACTCAAATCAGTTACATGACACTCTCAATTCAGTTAAGAAACCAGGAAGACCGTAAAGTATTCACCGGTAACAGAAACAAACTGTTATCAAAGTTTTCAAACGACCCCTCATTCTTAGGGAATAGGTCCTAACGGCCACTAGACTGAAACCTCCTCCTACCTAAGTCTCCAGACCGCTGCCAGCCACCTTCTCGCCACCAGCTCTTCTTCAGCTTGTCTGACTGAGACACACACAGAGACACACACGTGCATTCATGTGCATGCACACGCACCCCCCCCACCCCCCACACCCAGAGCAAGAAAGTCTCAAGTGAGGCTAATCTCTCTTTAGCTGTTAGCACTTTTGATGCTTTTCAGCCAAGAACACTAACACCTCCTTCCAAGGGGGGAGACAGAGGCAGGGGAGCAGGAGACAGGCGAGCTGAGGTCCCGCCTCAAAGATCGGTGGGGGGCAGCGGTCCTCCGCCTTCAGCCACCACCTAAGGAGGCGTCAGGAAGAACGGGATCCAGTCACGACTACCAACCAGCAAGTCCTCCGTCCGGAGGGAGGAGAGGACCCTGGAGCTTGGACAGTGACCGGAGCGTGCGCACGCGCTTACCATTAATAAGGTACGGATGGTTGCAGCACTTCCGTAACTCCATCATAGTGTTTAACAGGTTAGGTACGTTAGCTTGCCCACCGCCTTTGGAGAGGAACGTGAAATTCTTCTCCAGGATGGCTCGGTAATATTTCTTCTGGATGTTTGTTAGCTCCACTTCAATAATGGTTTCTTCTTTGGGGGCCAAGTTCTTCTCTACGTCCTCCTTGAGACGCCTCAGCATCATTGGCTTTAGGATAGCCTGGAGTTTTTGCACCTAAAAAAGGACCTCAGGTAAATACCGGCATTGTGGTTTGGTTGCATGTTAAAACACATTCTAACGTGAAAAATCAGGATTATCTTACTCATTTACCATTCATGTTCATTTGTCAAAGCCCAGTAAGGGGGTGAAGGCACTAATCTCTCAGCTTTCATAACAGAAGCGCATGAAGGTTGCATGAGTCCGCGTTAAGTGGCCTATTTCAGCTACCCAGCAGCCCGGACAGCCAGAAGGCCTGACAAGCACACAGCAGAAAAGAACCCAATTTATTCACTGAGCTTCCCTACTGCTGGTCTTAAGCCATAGGGAGGATGAGGAAGAGGGAAGAGATGATGTCCTGGGAATGCCATGCTTCAGTTCCCTTCCTTTCTGGAAAGGGCGAGAAGAATAAGCAGGCCAGGAGGTACCTACTCCCTCCGCCAATAAGCGAGCGGAGATCTCCCGTGGTTCTCGTTTCTGTTCACTGGACACCAGAGAAGTAAAACCAAAGGAAAGCAGACTTCACCCCTGAACCAAACTAAGAGGCTTTCAACAGTAAGTCGGAGGCGGTGGGGGCATAAGGACCACGAGTTCAAGCACGTCTCCGTATCTGTTTCGAATACAGTACAATAACAACCAGCCACACAGCTCTTAGGATGTATAAAATAACCAGCTGCTTTTCATACACAATACTTCATTTATTTCTCACAGAAATCCCATGGGGTAGTCTGAATGAAAATACAGAGAATCAGTTAACAAGGATGACTAGAATCCCAGAACTCCNTGAAATCGCCACCCTGAATGGAATAGCAATCTCTGAGAAGTACGTGAATAGGTAGTAAGTGACCTCTCCAAACGGACCTCAGCAGCCTGTCACGAGGGCGGACAGACAGACAGGAATACCAACACAGTGAAGATGTGGACTGTCCGGGGAAAGGGCGCAGGGGGCTCACCTGACCAGGGGTGACGAGAAAAGGGATCTACTTTACATGTTTAGGTAGTTAAGCGGCAAGGCTTTGCTGTGTCACGGGTGTGTCTTCAACTACGTGACTAGCATGCAAAGTGGGCGTGCTAAGTACCTGCTCTTCTGTCTTCAGATCACCGAATTCTTGCATGAAGGTGGTTTCTGAAGGGAAGCGACCCGGTTCCAAGAAATGGAGCAGGCTGAAAAGCTCCTCCACCGTGTTCTGCAGGGGGGTCCCTGTCAACAGCACTTTGTGCTCCTGCGGGAACACAAGGAAAGCCACTGGTTGAATCGCGACAAAAGCAGTTTCTTAAAACCAAGTTTCTTAAAACTCTTTCTAGATACCCATTTTCCCACTTCTCATTAGCACACTACGTGTCCTCAGTTCAGCACCCACCACGTCTGAAGTGCAGGCAGCGGGCACAGAGGTGGAGAGTCGAGAAACACTTGGACCCTGCTTCAGACACATGGCGAGGGGCCCTTCTAGAATGCTGCAGGCCCCATAAACATGCCTTGCCATTTCCTTTCTTCCTGGGGCTATTAGGTCAGCATTTCAGTGCTGTGGCTGTGTGAGTCTCCTGCAGCCCTGTGCTTTTTACTCCCCTGAAGTTTCTTTCCTAAACTCCCTGGGCTCAGAGAGAGCTCACATGCTTCCCTCTGTGCTCGGCATCAACGGCACTCTCATCTCATCTGCTTCCTGCGTGACTCACTTAAGAGACAAAAGAAGTTCTTCTACACGCAACAGCGTATGAAAACTATTTTGTTCTGCAAAAATTTCAAACTAGCAAAGAGGTCAGCTTGGTTTTAAATACCACAATCACTTTTTTTTTTTTTTTTACAGATGCTGTTTCTAACTTTGTTTCTTTGAACCAAGTTAGGTATTTCTCTAAAACAATTCTTCCTGTTTACGAGCTCTTTCTCCCGCTTCCCTGATGCATCTGCACTCTTGTGTTTGTGTTCTGTGTCTCCGACGGTGAGAAGCTGCTCCACACTGACTGGTTTTAATGGCAGTGAGTTTATTAATCGAGGGCCCTCATTAGTGAACACTCTGTTTGGCCATCTGAGGCACAGTGCGCGCCGTGACTAAAACTATTTCAGAAAGTGATCCTACCTTCTAGTAGGCTCAAAAGCAGCTATTCTGACTTAACATGAAATCTGCCAAGAGCTGGCTGCCAAGCAGAGAGTATATGCTCAGGAAATACTAGATAAATGATAGAAGTAGGGACACAATCATTTTCGTAGTATCTGCCACATCTTATCTGCCAGCGAAGCTCATTGAAAGTGAGGTGACGCAGTTCAATTTGCTTTTATTCCTCTTTTCTCCCTTCCGAAGAAACAGGTCTCTCAGGAAGATACACAGACCACTATCCTCTTCAGACTCATTACATCATAGGTAATGTAGGAGTTTGCAAACCAACTCAAGATTTTCTAATGTATAATCATCCTGGAGGGTAACGTGGGCCACAGTCCCTGACATACTCAGGTTCTGAATTATCTTCTCCACGAATTTTGTACACTGCCACACACTTAGGAGAGAGCTAATGCGCTGGAAGAGCTGTACTGATACTAAAGACTGGCTCCCAGTTTTTCCACATCCCTTATGACCGAGCTCAATCCTCAACCTCTAACCAAATCCTTCAGAAAAAATAAAAGCCTTTTAAGTTATTCATTTCAAAGTAATATGTGAAAAAAGGAAAGGGACTCCCCTTTTATGCTGTTCTCCCTCAAGGGCTGTTTAAAGCCAGTTATACCAAATGATGACACACGTGACACTTTTATAAGGTTACACGTGAGTAGTGGAATAAAACCAGGTTTCCAGTTGAGAGTAGCTGTGAAATAGCACCTGATTAATACACACAGTGTCAAATAATAAAACATCGTGTAAGAGACTCGGGCTGGCAAGCTTATCCCCTCCGAGCTCAACTATGCCAGCGAACAGGCTTTTGGCTTGAAAACGCTACCGTTCTTTTAAGCTCTGGCGGAGTGGTATACACTTCGTTTCGTTGCAGCAAACTCTTTAATTTGTGTAAGGTCTCCTGCCAATGAAAGATGAGATGATGGAATCAATGATTCCAGAGAATCCCCTCCTTGTCAATGACGGACAAGGCGGTGCCGGGCTTCCCAGAGCTTCTGCGGGGGACGGCGAAGACACTCTCACAAAGATCCCTCTACAAACGGTCTCTGCAAGCACGTCCTCAGCGCTGGGAGAGCTGAAGACGCTCACTGGTCTCCTCCTTCTGAGCGCGCACTTGGAACATGACCTTCCTGCAAGTGCCCTGCATCCTAACCAAGTCTAGTGCAGGAGACGGCACTGCCCTCTGAGCCTCTCCAGAGCTGGATACACTCACTGATCTTTATTTTCACTGTGACTTATTCCAGGAAAGAAGGATAAAAAGTGGCCAGTGTAGAAGTTCTCGTGATGTTTACTGCAAGTAAGGACGTGAAGGCCAAACAACGAGCTGTCCAGAACTGGACAGACACAATTACACTCTAATTCTGAACAGTGCTACTCTGTTCCATCTTGAAAACGTCTCTTCGGAGATGAAGATTCTTGACCATCAGAAAAACAATTATTTGGCTCATCTGCTTATCAGAGATTTCTAGTGGATGAGCCACGAATGAGTTACAGGTATGCAAGTCCTTCGGACAGCCAGCTGGGAGTCGGCACCGCAGGGCTGGTCACCTGTGCCAGCGGGCAGTGTCCGGGGCCTACCCCACTATGACCTACCGCAAGCACACACAGAGTATCACCGCTTTCTCTATGTGCCGTCACGTGAAAATGGCCAGGGAACACTGCAATTTGTAACAGAAAAGTTATCTGGATAACGGATTCTAATCCATTAATGAAGTGTTGCTATAGACAACAGAAAATCCTTTCAAGTCTCCCAATGACAGATTGTTTGATGCTGACAGAGTCGAATCTGGACTACCATTGGAGGGCTGCTTTGCAGTAACAATCAGTGGCCTGGAGGCATATAAACTAATAACAGGAAACAACTTAGATAAATTCAGGTGACCATTTAAGCCTTTAGAAAAGGGTACTCTGTCTTCTACGTGGGACCGCTGTGAAGATGGGTCCCTGCTCAGGAAATATACTTAAGTATCTCAGGGACTTTCGCATTTACCTGCAAATACAGGTTTATTTCAATGTCATGCTAACGTATCGCCTGCAGAGACTGAATACAGTAGCAGTTGCCCGTTTCCACTTGCTTACCGATGTCTTCAGGATGTCTTCAGGACTGGTCGCTGTTTCTACGTATTCTAATTTCTTTTGTGGATTGGCCATCAAGTATAAACTGATTTGAGAAAAGTCTTAGGATGGGGAATCCCTTCCTTAATAGAATAATTCAGTCAGACTTTTCCCTCTAAACAAAACTAGATTTTGTTTGTTTTTAATTAAAAGAATAGCTGGCTAATGAATAAAAGAATCGCTTCAAAGAACCAGCTGCAACAGAAAGCTTTTAAGTGTTCTTTTCGGTAGCAGCAGTCTTCAGTAAATAAATTTATAGCCACAAACATATAGAATGTTCCTTCCCCTCTCAAAGTCTCAATTAACAAGAGACCAAATTAATCTACAGAAGGCAACATCAAAGAGATTTTTTAAATCTTTTGCACTTTTTAAGGGGAAAACATTCAAGACATACCGACAGTAACATTGCTTCTAAAACGTACATTAAAAATGAAAACAAGTGATCAAAACCCACCTTGCAAACTACGGGTAGCAAAGAAAGTCTGAGGATGACAGAAATCATGTAATAATTTCTGCTAGGAAACCACACGCGCAGAGGTAGGGAACAGAAAATCAATCAAATTCTACCACCTCTACAATATGTTATCCCATAACACTCCTACTAAAAAAATCTAATCAGAAAAACCTAACCACCTCTTAGGAATTGGGGAGAGTATGGGGTAAGTGTGGTCTAAAACTCCAAATCAAATTCAAGGTCTTATAATGCCCCAAACTTCCAAGGGTCTGTGTGAACTTGACCAATTCCAGGTATTAACCCATCTTACTAATAACTTTCATCTACAAGTCCTACTGGATCCAACGTGCCAAAGCCACGAGCCCCTGGAATATACCTTCATTACCGTTACTGGACCAAAGCCTGGCCCCACAGCACACGAAATGGCAGTATTTATAAACAAAAGGGAAAAGTAAATGCTTGAAGCTCATTTTAGTGAAAATACCCTGACTACACCCTGCTGTATGTAAAACCACTGTGCAAAGATACCAGCCAGTAATAAGAATCAAGAACAGCGGCAAGTTTTGAACAGCCAACAGCTCAGGTGACTACGCCATCATATTTGACACCCTACACAGGTGTCAGTCAGATTCAGAGCAGTGGGAAGGAATACTGAGTCGGTAACGATTCTGTTTGGGTTCAATGGAATCATCACCATGACCACTGACCAAGTCCATCATCTTGAGCCCCTCCAGAAGCTTGCAGTTCCTATTCTTCAGCCTGTGGGCTTCATCAATGACGACACAGCGCCATGGAATATTCCGCAGCTCAGGACAATCCGTCAAAATCATCTCAAATGTAGTGATGATGGCGTGAAACTTATAGGACCCCTTTATCACTCGACCCTACGAGAACAGTTCTAAATTATTATTTAGCATTAGAGATTACATTAACTTTGATCAATAAAAAGCATGAAACATATTTATCTTGATCTTATGGGGACATCTTTATTCTGGGTAACGCATGTATTTTGTTTTCAAGGTATTTTGCAGGGGAGCTTTAAAAACCATTTTTTAAAATTATTTTTAAAAAAGTGTTTTGTTTTGCTTTGTTTTGAGAGAGAGAGAGAGATTGAGAGAGAGAGAGAGAGAGAGAACTCACTAGTGAGTGGGGGAAGTGTAGGGGGCGGGGACAGAGGCTCCTAAGCGGGCTCCACACTGGCAGCACAGAGCCTGATGCGGGGCTTGAACTCAAGGACCATGAGGTCATGACCTAAGCTGAAGTCGGATGCTCAACAAACTGAGCCGTGGAGGCGCCCCTAAAAACCTTTTTAAAGGAAGTTTGCAAATCCTTAGTAAAATTTGTGACTCTATTTTCCTCCAGATCACATGTAGTAAAACGCCACTGAGTGTGTTCCTTCCAGTTACAGCCTACAGATGCCCNGAGAGATTGAGAGAGAGAGAGAGAGAGAACTCACTAGTGAGTGGGGGAAGTGTAGGGGGCGGGGACAGAGGCTCCTAAGCGGGCTCCACACTGGCAGCACAGAGCCCGATGCGGGGCTTGAACTCAAGGACCATGAGGTCATGACCTAAGCTGAAGTCGGATGCTCAACAAACTGAGCCGTGGAGGCGCCCCTAAAAACCTTTTTAAAGGAAGTTTGCAAATCCTTAGTAAAATTTGTGACTCTATTTTCCTCCAGATCACATGTAGTAAAACGCCACTGAGTGTGTTCCTTCCAGTTACAGCCTACAGATGCCCAAAAAAGTAAGAAGCCAAAAGGATTATGTACTAAGGCATCTTTTTAAAAACGTATTTTGCTTTTTAAAACTTTTTGCTCCTTTTTGGCTTGTGTAACTCATTTTTTACTTATTTTCTTGAGAGAGGGAAGTGGGGGAGAGGCAGAAGGAGAGCGGGTTGGGGGGGGCGGGGGAGAGAGAATCCTGAGCAGGCTCCACACCCAGTGCGGAGCCCAAATCGGGACTTGACCTCACGACCGTGAGATCATGAACTGAGCCAAAATCAAGAGTCAAATGCTTAACCAATCGAGATACCCAGGTGCTTCTACTGTTTACTTTTGAAGGGCTAAAATGAAAAAACATTCACTTAGGACAGAACTTATCACAAATTCACAAATCTAAAGATAAGTTCCAAAATAGATTTCAATATTTTTCTCCTTGAAATATTTAATTATAGGTCAGATTCGACATGCAAAGCAAACATATAAGACAAAACTCTGTCCTATCTCTAGCTGTAGGACGATTTACCATCTGTAGCTTAAAACTATTTTAGTACATACTATTCCTCCTTCTTTATCATTTATAAGGTTTCCCGTCTTTATCATAAAATAACTGTATGTAGGTAACAAGAACAAATAAGAAATCACACCAAGTGCTACTAAGAGCCAAGGTAGAAGTCCTTCCCTTTGGGTGTATTTCACTCAACATTATATGCTTGAATGTGCCACTCAACATTGCATGCCTAATAATTTTTACTTCTAGTAACGGTTTAACAAAATACTCTTTCTAATTATGTTGAATAACACCATTTTTTTGTTTCGCTTTATCTTAGGCTTGCAAAATAAAACCAATTAGTGCATCTAACCATTAAATGATTTTCTGTGGTTCACCTAAGGTAAAAATGTTCCATCCATTCTTATCTAATAATCAGAATGACCAAAGCTACAGAAAGCAGCTATAGTTATAAGGTGAGAAAGCAGAGCACAATAAATCGGTAAGAAATCTAAATTTCCCCATTTTGCAAAATCTAAACCTTTCCCCCAAAATGTCTGAGACCATTTTAAAATCCAAAACCTTAGAACACACAGAAGAAGCATCAAGAATCCACCTGTGACATTTTACCTGGGGATCTTTGAAGTACATTTCATACAACTGAATGGTCCGACGGCTAGCTTGACTCCCATGGTACACAACCACATTCAACTCTGTCCAGGTTCGGAACTCCCTTTCCCAGTTGGGGATTGTGGACAATGGGGCAATCACTAAAAAAGGGCCATGGATTCCTTTCAAATATATCTCATAGAGAAATGTAATGGACTGGATAGTTTTTCCCAAACCCATTTCATCTGCTAAAATGCAGTTTCGCCTTTGGGAAGGAAATAAAACAAGAAAAATTTAGTAAGTAGAGATATTACACACTGCTTTCTTTTTACAAAACGTATGCTATTATATTCAGAAATGCTGACCTCAGATTTCTCTTGATTCAACAGAACACATCTTCAAACAAAATCCTCTAAGACATCATTATTTCTACATACCTCTAACAACGTTGGTGTTAATGTTTCTGTGATAAATATTTTATGCATACTTCTAACCCTTGCTGTTTTCCATAATTCTTATTAGAGATTAAAATGTTACACTGCTGTTTGATTAACATTTTATTTTCATTTCTTAAGTTTATTTATTTATTTTGAGAGAGACAGAGACAGCATGAGTGGGGAAGGGGCAGAGAGAGAGGGAAAGAGAATCCCATGCAGGTTCTGCCCTGTCAGTGCAGAGCCTGACATGGGGCTCAAACTCACAAAACCCTGAGATCATGACTCTTAAAACCAAGGGTCAGATGTGCAACCAACTGAGCCACCCAGGCGCCCCTGAGTGATATTTTCAATGACTACAAAGGAAAACAGCTCTAGGCCTTCTTAAAAGTGAAGAAAAACATGGTTTACATACATGTTGTACCAATTGAAAAGTAGCCAGTTTACTCCCTCCAACTGGTATTCCCTGAGTTTGTTATTGTTTCTGTACTCCCTGGAACTCTCCGATTTCTTCCAATCATCAGCAGGAGGTCGCTCCTGTTTCAAATAGAGCAGATCCCATTAGTGGGTTCTCCACGACCGCACCGCTGTGCTATTTTCAAATGAAACCCTTCGCCATTAGCCCATTCTTACCACACGCTCTGTTTCTGGCTCCCTGGACATCAGTTTCTCAAACTCTTCGATCTTTGCTTGATCTATGTCCTGCCTAAGCTCCCACGTGCTGTCTTCGTAAGGCAGGGAACACCACTTCACCAGGTAGTGAGTCACAGGCTGGGCCAAGTTTAAATAAGTCAGAATTGGATTCATTTGATCAATGCGTGTGCACGCGCGCACACACACACAACACGTGTTCTACATTATTCATCGATAGACACTACCCCAGCAGCAGTAAGAATGAGCTGGTAGTAGTTTTACAACTACAACAATTACACAGTCGTTCCTAGTTAATAGTGTCAAGTCTAAACTGGGTATTATCAGAATAAGTTAATTTTTACCGAATTCACTGGTACGTTCAAAAGCCAAGAAATATAAAGAAATAGCTAGTACATAACAAAGCTGACTTTAAGCATTACTCTTATTTGTGCAAATCATTTCTCAGGTGTCTGATTCAGACTTCTACGGTAAATCAGCATAGTCAGTATTTACATAAGCGACTAGTTTCTTACAGAATGAGAAACAAGCTTGAATTTATTAGTATCTCTGCCTTTTTCTTAAAGAGAAAGGTACTGTTTGTACACAATCACTTTAAAACAAAGTGAGCTGTAGGGGGCTGGAGAACAAGACATTTTGGGCAATGCAGATCCACGGATTTCCTCTGTCTTTCCTCCAGAAAATACTTGGGTGTGTGGGCCTTCATGTCAAGACTAAGGTACACTGACCTGGTTGTGATGGTAAAAACACTCGCTGTACTACATAAATATGCAATAAAACAATTTTAAGTACAGCAAAGTAAAACTAGAAGAGCAAACATCACATTACAGATACAGTCTCTGAAACATCATGGACTTCATGATACAGAGTTTGGAAAAATATGGGAGTTCACTGCAGACTCTCACTAGATAATCAAGACCTAAACATTTTGTTTTTTTATGTTTATTTGACAGAGAGCGAGCGAGCGAGCGAGCGAGAGAGCGAGCGAGCAAGCACACGCAGGGGAGGGGCAGAGAGGGAGAGGATCCCAAGCAGGTTCCGCACTGTCAGCACAGAGCCCAATGAGGAGCCTGAACCCACAAACTGTGAGATCAATGACCTGAGCCGAAGCCAAGGGTCGGATGCTTAACCAACTGAGCGACCCAGCCGCCCCAAGATCTAAACATTTTATATAAAGCTTAGTTTACACGAAGAAACCAGGAATGACAGAACGCATCGTGGGTGGGTGTATCGTTACCAAGACAATATGCTTGAGAAGGCATTAGACTTGTTGCCACTCTTATTGTCCTAATCAACTGTCCTTTATGACAAAGCAACATGACAATGCCAGGAGCTCATGGAGAGGATTATTTTACATCGTTCTCTGTGCACCACATTAAATGAGGCTCGTCATCGTACACTATGGATGTACAATGTTAAATACCAGTAGCTTCCATTCTGCTAAGAGCACTCTTAATTATGGGTGGGAAATGTGCTTCATCATAGGTTTATACCAAAGTGCACTGAATTCTTCCCTATCGATCCCATTCTGAAATTGTGCAAAATGCTGATGTATTTGTTTCATATTGAAAATTGATTTCTTTTAAAAAGCTCTCACGCTAAACAAAGAACACGTGTAGTGCCATTATTAGGGCATAAAACTTAGAGTAAGTTTCAGTTAAATTTTGACCGCCTGTGTCATGATCCAAGGCTCTGCTCAGGACCAGATCTAGGATCTCATAATCATTCTCTGTAAACACACAGAAGCTGTCTGAGTCACTGCCCCCTAATACGAATGATCTTCTGTTACCTCTCCCCGTTCGTCTGTGCTTCGTGCAAAGTCCATTATCCGGTCAACCTCTACATAATCTGGATTAAAAAGCTCATCTTCAATCTGCACCAAAGGGAGAGGGGGAAAAAAAAAAGTTAAAATGTTTATTTAATTCCTGAAAGTAAACTCTAATTCACTTTTCACCAGGCGGTAATATTTTGGGTCACAGTGAAATAAAATTTATATTTGGAAAATTCTATTATATTAATTGAAATGCTACAATTTAGCAAAATCATTCCCCATGAGGAAATCAGACTTCTCAGACTTTGTTAACTGGGTCTTTTAATTACTGTGTGAAACCTTTTTACTGCGAGAGAATGTTTAAGAATATTTTAAATGAAGTGTGAAATTACAATTCACTAATGAGCAATCCAAAAGGCTTATGGCACGCAATGCATTTAGCATTCTTGAAACTACGGCTTGCAATAAAGAAGTAGAGCCACGCACACCAAGTGCTACTGGAGTCGTCTGATGCCTTACAGCATCATTTTCAGAATGCTATTCAAAAGCTAAAAACACTGAAAGCAGTGAATTTCAGATTTCAGTGTGAACAGTAGAGGATGTTTGGTCACCATTTCCAACCAATATTAGTACTGCATTTGAATACAGTGTTGTCATTAATCTAAGTGTTCCAATGATTTATTTGTACTGAATATAGAGCATCTGGCTAAAATATTAAGGATGAAGAAATGAGGCTTAAATAATTGGGCTATTTAGCCAACGTATTAACAATCTTTACAAAACTAAAGGAGTACTACTTGCTTGCAAAGTTATCTCATATAAAAGGATAGAATGTGGCTCAAAGGGAAATTACAGACTAAGCCATACTTTAAGGAAACCAGAGTCAGGTAAGTTAGAAAACAAAAGACACATTATTATGTGTTCCTAGAGATGAATTTATCAGCAACACAACTGCATTAAAGAGATATCAGAAGTCACTGAGACACCGTTCATATCCCTTAAACTACAGGTTGAAAAGATAAGCTGGTGACCGTCAGCTCAAGGATGGCAAACACTCCCTGGGCTACTGTGTCCATTTACAGTATCTGGTCTGGGGCCTCCGAACTCTGAATTCTGAAAAGTAAAAAAATCAGAAATACAAAAACCGTGTCTCAAATGCCTTGTGCCCTTACAGAGAGCTGATTGGCAAGGCAAAAAATTCACTGAAACGTTCAGTTTACTTAAAGTGTCAATGCATTAGCGCACTGGCTCTGTCTGAAGCTTCTAGATTTGGGTATGCAATGCGTGTGCATCATTCACATACAGCATACACACTAGCACTCTCCACAAACCGGGCTCTGGAGGGAAAAGCTCCTTTTCGGACAGCCTGTTCGGTGACAGAAGCGGTCAGCGACGATCGAAAACCCTTAGCCTCACTCCCCGCACTCCACCCTTCCTGCGAGCCGTCCGCGCCGCCGCGCGTGGACGCAATTTCCAGCCGGAACCGAGACTTCTCACGGGGAAGCCCGAGGCGACACCCGGGACGCAAGGCAGTCATCGGCAGCGCCCCGGGGCGCCGGAAACCGCGAGGGCCCGCGGGACAGGGCGCCTGGACAGGGCGCCTGCGCGCGCGTGCCTGCGCGTGCCTGCGCGTGTGTGCGCGCGCGCGCGTGTGAAGGAGAAAGAAAGGGCCTCGCCCTCCTTTGGTGCCAGCCCTCAGATCGCCTTTTCAGACTCGAGTTAACGCTACTTCCACTCCGGACAAAACTTAAGATTTCCGGTTGCTGAGTTGCCAAGCAAGGTGACACTCCGGCCGTCGTACAGGCCGTTCACGCAGGCGGACCCCGGTAGATTGAGGCTACGCGGCCGGGGCCAGGCGCGTCCGACACCGGCAAACAGAGTCCAGGTAACCCTAATAACCAGAACCAGGGCGAGGGATGGGGGCGCTACCACTGCGTGTTCTCCTCCTCCCTGCACGGGGCCGCAGGAAAGGGCGGACACACGGCGTCTCTAAGAGGAAGCCAACGACTGCGACTTGCCTGACGTCACCAACACTTCACTTCAGTTTCATTAAGAAGGGCACAAAAAACACAATGTTGTCCTGTTTTCTTAGAAACTGCCCTTCCCCCCCCCCCAAAATCACTTAACTATTCTCCAAGAGGTGAGGAGCGAGTCACATCTGAGTAACTCCGTTCCCTGTGTTAATTACCGGCAGCGAAGAAGCTACTCAGATGAGCAAAGGTGGTGGTGCAGACACGTGCCC
>NW_027527932.1:5974595-6040194 GCF_008692635.1 Crocuta crocuta
CCCCCCCCCCCCCGCCACCGCATGGACCAGAAAAGGTGGGGGTGCCAAGATGTTAACACGTATTATTTTGCATCAAATTTCACACATCTTTGCAGTTTACATTCTGTTAACTTCTTTATGGAGAGGAAAACTAATAAATCAGCAAGTTTAATCTTTCAATGTGAAGGTTACTCTTATATTCTTGAGGCTGTAAGTGAAACCAAATTGGTGAGCAGAAGTCCAGAGATTCCAGTAAGCAGTCTGCAAAAGCATTTCTTTTAATGTAATTGAGTATATGGGAGAGGAACGTGGAACTTTAAAAAAAAAATGCAGATTCCCTTCCCTACCTTTTCGTCATCATTGATAACAAAGGATAAAGGGAGACAGGCAAAGACATCATACCACCTTCTATACCATAGCACATCATGTGTACAAATGAGTTTAGTAAACTCTGTAATCAGGCATTGAGTTGAACAAAAGAAATCTGCCACATACTCTCCCTCACAGAAGTAACTTACATTCTAAAAAACGTACTTTATAGTGTGGAGTCTTTAACTCACTAATCTTAAGAGAACTTTTTATCAACTTACTTTTTTCACTGTCTGCTAACTGTATTTTCATTAGAAGATTTTAATGATACCATCATATTTCCACATAATATCACAAGGACCAGTATCTTCTAGACTAAGCAACAGGAAGAATGAGAAATTTCCTGTTTACAAATTTTTTTTAGCAATAACCACTTACCAATATGCAAGTAACAGCACCAAATGAGGCAAACTAGTTTTTCTGAGTAATTTACTAAGCTAAAATTCAAAATTCAGAACACTTAATAAGGTTGCGACTTAAGAAACTTAACTGGGTGTTTCATACCTCTGAAAGGAATTTGTTCTGGCCCTGCTTTGCCTTAAATCGTTTGATCTTTTGCTGAATTCTCTTATCTTTCTCCAGATCTTCTACAGATGCCCATTGACAATGAAGATAAGAGCTAGAAGAATAAAATAATATACTTGAAACGTGGAGAAAATAATCTTTAATTATTCCAAAAATCAACTAAATAATTAACACAATAAGCTGTTTACTTACTTATAGAGGCTGCTGATCAATCAACATTCAATATAATTACTCATGTTTGAGAATAAGGAAAAAAAAATCAGTAATGGTGCCTAAACTTTGTCTTCTGTCCTGAGCCTCCAGCTCTCTTATTTATCTCCCATTTAAAAAAGAAAAGGACCTGGTAACAAGCTGTTTTCATATACAAAACAATTAGCACTACAGGGTGGCCTTAATTATGAATTTACATTTTGAGCCTTTTATCGTTAATTGAGAAATAAAAGGTTTTCATCAAGTTAAGAGAATTCAAATTTAAAACAGCAAAGGTAACCCCAAGGTAGTCCTTCTAGGGCGATGGGGGAGAGAGCCATCGCCTGCGCTCTGCACACCCAGGCCGCCGGCCAGCCACGGGCACCTTCTGCCCTCCCAGGTCTTCCAGGCGCTCTGAAATGACGCCCCTTGGACTCCTGTGAATTTTTCCCTCGCTTCTGTCTACCTGGCTCCTCCCACTAAGCAAGTCCCTTCCTCTCCAGGCTCCCCATGGCCTACTGGGAGCACAGGTGTTTTCTCTAATCTCACCTGGAACACTCTCACCCTCCCTTTTCAGACTCACAGGTATAAAGTTAATGTTTTATGGTACCTTTGATATTCTTTTGTTTGCTATTTCAATAATCTTTTGTACCATCATTCTCTCCCTGCCCCAGACAGCCTCGACTGCCTCTTGTTTCTCTTTCTGGTGATGATATTAAAAAGAAAGGAGGTGCATGAATACACACCTATTTCAAAACCAAGGTACTACTACTCTTAGAAATTATGCAGCCATTATAAAATCTGTCAAAAATGATTAATGATATGGAAAAGGCTTATGATACGAAGTATCATATCGTTTATATTTATGTAAAGTCAATATACATTTTCAAAGGTAAGACTGATTTAGTCCTTCTACAATGGACTGAGGCAGATGAGGACTTCACATACGCCTTGATACGATATGAATTGATATAAACCCTGTACACTCCTGCACACAGAGAAAACAGGCTAGATGAAAATGCATGGAAATGTTAATAATGATCATTTCTGGGTGGAAGACTGCCAAGTATTTTATTTTCTACTTCCAAGTACGTTCCCAATTTCCAATAAATAATATGCAATACTGTTATAATCAGCAACAAATGCTACAGAAATAATCTCGTCTAGCTGAATTACTGGATAGAAAAAGGCACATGCGTAGTCAACACCTGTCTTTGCTGAGCCACACATGCCTTTATAGCATGGGCAGCAGGGCCATGAGGTGGGCACAGGCATTCCAGTCTTCCTCTCCCTCTTGTAACCTGGGCTGAAATTTTTGGATACGGACTCTGCTTTACTAAATGGAGAAAAACCACAGGCTTTTCCACTAAGATCAGGAAGGAAATGCCCACTATTCGATATTGTATTCAAGGCATTAGCCAATGCTGTTAGACCCAAGAAATCAACGAGAGGAGCAATAAATGGAAGGTAAGAAGTAAAACAATCTCTATTTGCAGATGATATGACTGCAAAATTGGAAAACCCTAGGGAGTCAATGACAAAATTAATTCAAATAATAAAATGAAACAATTTAGCAAGGTAGCAGGATATAGAATTAACATACCGAAGTCAATAGCTTCCATTTACACAAACAATAACCAGTTAGAAGATATAACAGTAGAGAGAACTTCTTTTCCACTACCAACAAAGATTAAATTTGTAGCAATAAATTTAATTAAAAAAATGTGTGAAATTTAGAAAAGGAAATACTTAAAAACCTTTTTAAAAAACGCAGAAATAGAGTTGACATACTTGTTTTTATTTGTTTGTTTTTAAATGTTTATTTTTGAGAGAGAGAGAGAACACAGGCAAGCACACGGGGGAGGGGCAGAGAGAGAGGGAGACAGAGGATCCAAAGTAGGCTCTGCGCTGACAGCAGAGAGCCTGATGGAAGGCTCGAACTCACAAACCGTGTGATCACGACCTGAGAGGAAGTCAGATGCTTAACCTACTGAGCCACCCAGGCGCCCCTGGACATCCTAGATTTTAGATAGTATGACTCAACATCATAAATCATGAATGTGTAAATGTAACACGATATAAATAAAAATATAAACAAGCATCTTAAGGTGCTGGGCAAGTTAATGCTGGACTACACATAAAAATAATGATGCAAGAACATCCAGGAAAGCACAAAAAGTAAACGGTTTTAAGGGGAAACTAGATATACCAGATATTATATTAGATATGCCAGATCTAAAGCCTCTATAAGTAAAACTGTGGGCTACAGGCTCATGAATAGACAGTCAGACCAAAGGATTAAAATGTGGTACAGACATAGTTCTAAATCAGTGTGGAAACGTAGTATGTGATAAGAGTTACAGCTGAAATCACGGAGGCGAAGATGGACTTTTCACAGTGGGGCTGGGACAACAATATTTCGAAAAGAATGAAACTGGGATGACCAACTACAGTTGTGCTCACCCCATATGCAAGAATTAACACCAAGTGGACTAAGCACCTGAACGCAGAAAACAAAACTGGGCAGGTACTGGAGGAAAACATGGCAAATTCCTCTTTAACTTGGGAGTAGGGAAAAGCAAGCTAGCTATGGCTTAAAAAAAAAAAAAAAAGCCATATGCAACAAGAGAAAAGACTAATAAATCTAACTACATAAAAAATGTTTACATTTATAATGCAATAAAATTATAAAGTTGAAGGGCAGCTGAAACTGGGAAAAGGCAATTGCAACATACAACACAAAGGACTGACATCGCACATATAAAAAGGACTCTTCAAAATTGAACGAAGCATACGTAACAGAAAAATGGGCAAAGGACATGAACACACAAGTGACAAAAGACGACGTAAAGATGGCCACTAAACGTACGAAAAGATGCTCTACCTCATTCACAATTAAAAGAGAAACTAAAGCAAAACACAATTTCTCACAAAAAGTGAACCCACCACACCACACCGAAAAGGGTGCAGGTAAGAGGTGGTCTCACGCCCTCTCAGTAGTAATGCAAAGGGACACAACCCTTAAGGAAGGGAATTTAGCAATACCTAACAGAACTACATACGTGTTTGCCTTTGGATCCAGCAATCCCATTCCTGGGAATTCACCCTCCAATTATGCCTCGAACAATTTGAAAATATACAGACAAGAGTATATACAGCATTGTCTGTAACTGTAAGATATCAGAAGCCATTTACATGCCCACACACAGTCCAGGAGACTGGCTGGACAAGCTATGATATAGCCACACAGTGGAGTACTACACAGCAGTAACAAAGAATGAGGACGACCCTAGGGATTGATGTTGAGTAACTTCCAAAACAGAGTATTATTAAAAAGCAAAGTGCTGTTTTTGTGCATAGGGAAGCAAAGAGTTGCTATTTTTGTGTGGAAGAAAAGGGAAAGTTACATATGTATATTTTATATCTATAATATATGTAAAAATATTTAATACACACACACACACACACACATCGTTGCATGTTTATGCCAAAAATTACAGAAAGGATAAATCTAGGATGAATGAGAAGGTAAGTAGGAATGGGCTGGAAGGGAGAAGGATGCATCTTTGAACGTCCTCTTGAACAAGTTCTGACTTTTGAACCATGTGAATATTTTGTCAACTTGAAAAAAAGAAAATAAAATCAACGAGAATGGTGAGGAGCTAAAACGGAATACAAATACAGAGAGAAACTCAAGACCAAACTGAGTATCAAATAAATAACATAACCACACTGAAAGGGGGCAGGAGGAAGAAAAGAATTAACCCAAGGAAATTCTGAACCAAGTATTTATTTAGATTCTGCACCCTTTGGCTTCATACAAAAAAAGTTCTAAACAAATACTCAATGAACCTTATAAGGGGTAGGCTTCTTTTTCACAAAAATATGGGCTAGTAAAACACGTCCTGTATATCACAGGACTGACAACTAAACAAATATATTAGGGGTAATAAGCACCAGGTTTCTCATGGCTGAAGAAGGGAGTCATGAATATTGGAAGGGAAAAGGACACAATGAACCCTGCAGTGCTACTAACATAAACCCGCAACTATCGCTCTAAAGGAACTGGTGTTCAATGTCTTTAGGTAAGTAGATAGGTAGGTGCACAAATGAGCGTGTGTGTAACGAAAGTGTGTGTATACATAACGCGTGTGTCTGTGTCATGCATACACACACGCACATGCTCATGCATGTAACAGATGCAGGTGGCCCACACAGCCCTATTCACTGAGAGGTCCCAGAAGCGAAGACTCCCCGGCAGCAATGAGCACACCTAGTACTCAAATCTTGGTTTCTAAATGCCATTCTCCAGAAGACACAGTGAAGCCTCCTTGGAGAAACTTAAAAAGAGGAGTCTGGAAGATCATCTGGTGTCAGAAAGTAAGGAAGTGCTCGAAGAAGGATGGGGACAGGGCAAAAGGAGACGGGCTCCGGCTGGGAGGGGCTCCTATTGGCCAAATCTGGACTAATGTGAGCGAAGTAAATAATGATACGGCAGTAAAGGATTATGGCCAGTTGAATAAAAGAAGACTCCGCAGATCTGCACAGCTACAAAGAAGCAAATGAGTAGGTCAAATTCCTCCTTACAGCGGAAACCCAACTAATAAATTTAGAATGGGTGACAGAATTAGTAAAGCAACACTTAGCAACCATTATCATATCTAATGGTCTCAAAATACCTTTCCAGAAGACACTTTTTAATTGCAAAAAAGAAAACAGGCACTCTTGGTTCTATTTCTGCACTTTTTCTGTAAATTTGAAATTATGCCCAACTAAACGGTTAACAAAAACTGTTAATTGTATGGGACTTTTACTTTCCCTTAGCACTCAATAATATCAGACAGCAGAACTCGTTTTCAGAACTATGGCCAATGGAGGATGACAGGTGCCCCTGGCCGGGCAGCGGTTCCTAGTCAGGAATGAATCGGGCGCGTCAAGCCCCACCACCACTTGCTGATCTGGATGGATGCCTTTCTAGGGGGGCCATTTTGTGGGAATTGGGACTTAAACGTCTTTGCTCCACATTTTATTTAACACATCTACTGGGGAACTCTCTGGCTTCCTTAGCTACTGCCTCCTTACCTATCCTGACCCTCTCCTTCCACGACTCTATGAAATCACATCATACATGTAATTTCCACATGTGTACATCCATTGTGCTAGGAGTGCAAAATGATGCCAACACCTCTCTGATACTGACCGAGCATTTTTGATCGCTGTACTCTGCGTTTCACCCTCACACTGACACGGGCAAGACATCTTCATCGTTCTACTTGGTGAGAGGTGCTGCTGACCAAACCTCAGAATTACATTAGTTTATTCATACAACACCAGTTGCAACAAGGGACAATGATAGAGACCATGAGGTCTGATGCTTTCCTATTCTAAGAGGAGGGCATGTTTTCTTACGCTGTTTTGACAGCAACTCCCAAAAGCCTCTTTTAAACTCTAACACTTATCAACAGGACACTCGAGTTTCTGGTCTTACAAATTTTTCATTTAATTTTTATATTATCCATGACGATGTCTGGCCTTGTCCTGTGACTGTTACTAGGTTAGAAAAGGGCTGCAGGCTTCTTCAGGTGAGGCTGACTACGGAGTCTGACAAGGCTGCCACCTCGTTGAACCGAGTCTGGCCCTACATCTACACCACGCAACAGCAACTCACTGGTGCTCCTCAGTTCAGTTTTCTTAAAGTTATGCAATTCAAATTCACTAAACAAAAACAGACAGACAAAATCACAGCCCACTGCCATTTCAAAAATGTGAGGGATGTCACGATTTCCTAGCGACTTCACCTGACAGGAGATATCGCATCTCAAGTGCCCAGCCATCTTGCGCGCAGTCCGAGGAGGGAGAGTGCCCTCGCGGAGGAGAATTCATTCTCAGAGGACAGGCAAAGATGACTTTGCTCCCTTTTCTATGATCGCATGAGGTTTTAGCCCTTCTAAAAGGAATTTCTTGGTTACACGTGAAAGCTGGTCAACTTTTATACCAATTACACACTTTCCAGAAACATTAAATGCATAAAATCACCAAAGATACAAACGTGAGTAGGCAACGGCCCGCCAAGCACCAAACAAGCCGTCCCCAAACTTCCCAGTTCCCAATTACTTTCTAAATCCGTATTTAGGACTTTGAAAATACATGCCCTGGTTTAAAAAAAGAAAAGCGAAATCGCAGTGTACTTACAAGTTTTTGTATTTCACATAGAATTCCTCAACTTCTACCTCCTCTCCAGAGTCCTTCTGCAACAAAAGAAAATTTCAGGCACGTGCTCAAAACCAACTACTAGAAGGTTCCGAAAGCGACGATCTCCTCCCGGGTGAACACAAACCAGGAGCGACCGAGGTGGCGCGGGGAGGAGCCGGTCGCCAGGGCCAGGAGGCCCGCGGGACGAGGGCCGCCGCGCTTGGGCCCACGCGTGCTACCCGGCGCGCTGCAGCTTTGCAGACATGAATCATTTTAACTCCTCCCTAACCACATGCAGCTTCATTCACAACAACCTGACCCCAACTCTGGCTCTCTGCCAAACCCACAGTGTTAAGTAGACGCCAAGTGTACCATTTTCTCAGGCAGCAGCCAATTAGCAACTGTTCTCCTGAATGCCACATGTATTAGTTTTGGCTGCCTCATGGCAACTTTACATTGTGGGTTTTGTAATGTTTTAAAATATTTAAAAGACGTTTATTCCTCCATATAGTTAATAACTCCAAACAAGAAACCATGTAAAACTAAGCCTTGCTCTTACGCTGTGAGTTCAGTGCATCACTGTGCCCAGTTTTAGTTTTACTCAATGGTACAATTAAAACCTCTCAGACAAGACGTCTCACACACATAGCAGCCAAATAAAATTAACACTCCGACTACTGCATTTAGGTGAGGTTAAAATCGTGATACGCATCAGCCAAACCAAGAGTTCAGCGGTGAGATTATCTGCACCATCTCCCTTGATCCCACCCTCTGTAGCATGTGTGGAAGATACCGCTCACGTGATATTTTAAGTATCTCTCTCGATATTTTCTTCCCCCTTTGGCTTTTGGGCTATTAAACAAGTCGTAATAAGTAATTTTCTCCTGGAACATTTGATCAGGTAAATCAGGGCTATAAAACCTAAACACCACTTATAGATGTTTAGGGATTGCTTTTTACGCTCTTACAAGAGCACCCAAGCCTGCCTTGAGGGTCACACTTGGCTAAGCCACCTCAGAGGTGCGGCGAAGAAACTTAAGGCAAGTAGCAACATGGGACAGGGCTGACAAAGGAGCAAAGACTTTTCTACTGGATGACAGGCTGCCACAGGGTCTGCTCGACATGGCTACGATCTCCCTCAATCCCTAATCTTCCAAATCACTATCAAAGGCCGTGAACGTAAACTTTTCTTTTTAAGTTCCACATGCATCAGTTAAACCTAAATTGCCACAAGCCTAGAAATCCGCAAGTAGAAGCCACGATATTCGAGAGTGCGGTAAAAGCCCGTTAACAGCTGGTTCTAACCTAATGCTCTATAAATGGCCGCAGCCATAAAGCAGCTGTTTAGGCAGTATATTCAGGACACCACCAACGCCCCAAACTTTTGGTTACCCAAAACGAAAAGAAATGTTTGCTCGATACCCCACAACACAAACCGGGAATTAATTTAGAGAGAAATTTTAGTCAATCGAGTGACAATCCATCTAGGGTCCACCTTCCTCTTTTCTAGCCCCAATATTACACCTTCTGCTCACACATTAGAGCAGTTAACCGAAGATTCCAGGAGAAAGGCCAAGACAGAAGACAACCGGGGGAAATGGAAAGCCAAGATGAGCCTAGATCTTCTGACACTGGTCATAGCATATCATGAAATTCACTCCTAGAACGGAATTAAAATGTCTCGTCTACTGCATTTACTCTTTTGAAGCTAACTATATTTCTCCCAATTCAGAAAGAGCCTTTCAAAATTACGTCTCTTCGAGGTACTAAAAGAACAAGCTTTATCATTTCTGTGCTCTGTTTTGTTCTGATTTCCTTCTTCCTGATCTTTCCTCCTACACGGTCTTTTCCATCTCATTCTAAATAGTCTCGCCATCCCATAATTTCTAAGCTGGCGCCAAAGCACGCAGGATCAGCTCTGGAACAACAGGGATAGTTTTCATTCCGTCTCAATCTTGTTGCTGAAAAGCTCCAACACACAGCCATCACCTGGGTCTCTGACTGTTATCACTGCCCATTTTCTTGTCATGATCGGCTATTCCTCTGGGAACCTGCAGGGGAGACGCCTAACAAGAGGGTCTAGAGCTGAGAGGAAGCAATTAGGTTCCAAGCACCCAGAGCCAGTGCAGAGTCCTACCAGGGTCTCTTTCTTTTTTTTTAATGTTTGTTTGCTTTTGAGAGAGAGAGACAGAGAGAGAGAGAGAGAGAGAGAGAGAATGTGAACAGGGGTGGGGGGGGGAGAGAAACAGGGACACAGAATGCAAAGCAGGCTCCAGCTGTTAGCACAGAGCCTGACGCGGGACTCGAACCCACGAACCGTGAGATCATGACCTCAGCCAAAGTCGGACACTCAACTGACTGAGGCACCCAGGCGCCCCTACCAGAACCTATTTCTTTTGGATGTCCCACATTATAAGCCTGTTCTTTGATTTCACTGACCATACATATCGGATCACCTTCTTGCCCCTTGAACAATGAGTTAGGCTGTTTTACACCCCTTGTTTCACATAAATACAATCCTCCTGACCTCTTCTGCCTTACTAAAAGCAAAACAATTAACAAAAGTATGTGAATGCATAAGCCCTTGGGAACACCATTTTAATTATTCACTGAACGGTAGTTTGGCCAGCCTCTAGTGGGGGTGGTAACAGCCCCAACAACTACCCCAGACCCCAACTTTCAGACACCATCCTACAATGGGAATAACCAATGAATAACTGACTCGAAGCACTATTTTTGTACATGCGCATGCACACACACACACACACACGAAGATCCAGAATATTTATTTCCTGAGCAACTACTATTAAATCTGAGAGTCCTCTAAAGTAATTTAAGGTGGTCAATACAATATTTTTTTTTAAAGTTTATTTATAGGGGGGTGGGCAGAGAGAGAAAGGGAGAGACAGAATTCCAAACAGGCTTTGCCTTGTCAGTGCAAAGCCTGACACAGGGCTCTATCTCACATACCGTGAGATCATGACCTGAGCTGGCGCTTAACCGACTGAGCCACCCAGACGTCCCTCAATAGAATATTTTAGAGAGATGTGTATATCTTTTCATTAGACTCTAAAGCTAGTCTATGAAAATCCTTATTACTCATCTGAAATTTAAAGTTCTACATATTAAGCCATGCTTGTTCTCATCATTCACAGGAGCTCAAAACTTCCACCAGGCAATAAGCTGACTCCTCTGGCCACCTGGATTCTAGAATGGCAATCCAGTAAATGATAATCCTGTAGCCTAAAATAATGAGTGACCTTTCCCAAGCATCCCATTACTAAATTAAGCAGTCACACCAGAGACACAAAACTAAACTATAGTGCCGAAAGGGAAAATGTTGTTGAATAATTTTCAACAGAAAGACAAAGCACCTTGATAAAGTTATCAATAAAGCAAAGGTATGAATCACTTCCTACTTCTGACCCAACCTACTGTATACTCTACCAGAGATACCAAATCATAGTTCACTTAGGGAGAGACAGAACAAATGCGATGGAGAGTTTTGCCTGCTTTACATATTATCTGTTGTTGTTGTTGTTGTTGTTAGTGGGTTCAGCTAAAGAGGATTAAAACAAATACTCTGGAATTTAAAATAAGCTCTTAAGAAAATATATCATGGGTTAACTTAAGGAAAAATAAAGAATTTCAGGGAATACAGCCAGAGTTCACTTCTAAAACTATTTTTGACCTTCCAATACAGAAAGGATTTGAATTATTTCCCAAGGACAGATGCCTCCAAGCAGATAGGGCTACATGACAGGCTAAATGTGGAAAACAAAAGAATTAACCATTGTACAATCCAAAAGTCCATTTTTTTTAACAAAAAGAGAGACTGTACAGCAAGGAAGAGGGGCAGACAGAGAGGGAGAGAGAGACAAAATCCCAAGCAGGCTCCACACTCAGCATAGAGCCTGACATGGGGCTTGATCCCACAAGTTTGGGATCATGACCTGAGGTGAAATCAAGATTTGGACACTCAACCGACTGAGCCACACAGGCACTCCAAAGTCCAGGCTTAACTCTACCTCAGAATTCAAATACAAGTGCCAACTATATCCCTTCCCACTGGGTCTAATACATATGAATTTGAGATTAGAACAACAAACGTGCCTGAGCCGCCCCTACTTAACACGAGGTGCTGAATTATGGAGGCTCTGCCGGATGAGCTCCGCATCTGTGACTCCATCACAATGGGGCATGCTTCTTGGGCTTCAGCAATGAGGTCCACGGACATTGAAACCCATTATCTGAATCCCCACTATGTGTCAGCACCATGTAGGGTGGGCTCTGAGAGCTGAGGGCAAGTTTCCTCAGTGCTGCCAGGGGGAGATAAAGGCACCTTCTTATAGTTACCTCTTCAATTATTCACGGTAACAGGACACAGACCCACAGACATAGCTAGAATCCACAGGAAGATCTCAAATTTCTTTTTGCTTCTATTTGCCACACTTTCCCCCAACATTAATAAAGCTGATAAATAAAGTAAGTATTTCAAGAACATTAGCAGTTTTAAAAGTTAGTACCTGCTGATGTTTGCAATGTTGTAATTGTTTTTTATCGCCCTCTATGAAAAATACCGGTAATGTACAAGCAATTCAATGAGCTCATCTCTTCCTTACTTTAAATCATACCTCAAGGCATATTTCCCCTTCCAGAGAAATGTTCCATTCATCTTCTCCATCCTAAAACTCACCAGCTCAACAAATACTCCACCCCCATATACACCGAAAGTGATTTTTAATCTCCTTTGATAAAATAAACCTGGCTGTCCATGAAAGGTAACAATACCTATTCCTAACTGTGGCTATCTACCTTTTAAGAGTGACGAGAAAAGAAAAAAAGCTGGAAAGCGGGCAAAGCAGAGAGAAAAACCAATGTCCCACATAACGCATAGGCTAAAGAGCTCTGAATACCAGAGCTAATTATAATTTGCAACACCCAAACCTGCTGAGTATACCTGCTGAAGCACCATCAACTGAATGAAAATGAATATACCCTGCAAACCACCTATTTACTCCAACAAGTCACTTCGGTTCTGTAGAGGGGATTATTCTTTAAGGCATGCCAAGTATTTAAATTTTGCCATATATCTACAAGTCACAAATTAACAGTTCCAGAGTCATTAGCAGGACAAAAATGCAACCTTTCTAACGAGTTCAATAGTGCTCATTTCTGCTTGAACAGGTGGGAAATCTGGTTGAAGTTTTATCATTGAATTCATGAGCGAGGAAATCGCCAGGTTCAAAGAGTCAACAGATAGCCACCCCATATACCCACCCACCCCCATCCCGTACACTCAATCTGAAAATACCTCGACATGTCATTCTCGATTATTTTCATGGAACGAGAGTTGTATGTTCTGATAAAAATTCACTCTGAAGAACACAGTGTAAGAGGAAACAGTATGGCAACAAAGGTAAAGAGAAGTGCACTGCTGGTGTGATACCATTTTCAAGACTCTCTGGACAGTAACATTTGAAGAGCAAAGATTCTCTCTTTGATAAGCCTGGGGTCTCACCTGTCTCAATGGGAAGTTACACTTCGTATACAAGTCACATTTTAAAAACGGGGGTGGGGTGGGGAGGGAGCTTATTTTACGTATCTTGACAATGAGGTTGTACTTCCACCTACCCTGATAGCAAATAAAAAGAAAGAACTGCATCTGACCATGACTCAAGCTGAAAGACAAAGGACGCCACTTTCTAGGCACACTGGAGATTGTTTCCCAGAATATGGAGATGTAGCTCATCTCGATTATCTATTAAATTCTTCAGACAAAACAAAGCATTTGCTCCAAGTGGGCAAGATGGGAGCTGGCTGGGATGAAATGGGGGGCCCGAATCTGTAGAAGGCAATACACGGTCACGGGACCCCTCTGTCATCACGCAGGTGTGCTGCCCAAGGATAAAGTTACCAGACTGGTGACAGGTACCTAGATGTCCCCTTTGCAGATCAACATAAGTTCTGAAGAATTTTGAAGAATAAGTCATATTATCTTCAAAAATGACACTCTGCCCTGACAAAGAAGAGATTAATGAATGTTTGAATTGTACATGAAAAATGTTATGAAAAGTATGAGAAAACACCTACTCACTAAAATGTTAAACTTCCATCCTGGGGCGGGGGCGGGCGGGGAACTTCCCTAAGGGAGATGAGCGGTAAATTCATGTTTATGATTTTTATGAACAGAACTTATGAAAAGGGCAGCCCATAACTCTAAAAGCCCTGCACATTTCTATGGCAACTTTTGAGTTTCTATAACTGGGGTCATAAAGCACTGACTGATAGATTTCAATTTCACTTGGGGCTAAATATTGCCAAGTTTTCTATTTGGCTAACAAATCAGACAGGATTAGAAATATCGCCAGAAGTTTTCTTTCATAACAGTGAATATTTTTGAAAGAAAATTACAAGGCAGAAAATAATTTAAGAGTCCTACATACACCATACGTTTTGATCACTCCAAATGGTGCTTACCTGTTTTTTTACTGAACGACTGCTCATGATTTTTTCTACCACTGGACCTTCTGCATCTACAGATTCCTGAAACAAACAAACAAACAAGGAGACGACATCAATCCAAATGGAAAATATCTCATTCCAAGCTATAAAAACAGGGAGTCATTCCTTTTGCATCCTACCTCCATACGCTTTCAATTCATACCCTTTAAATCATACCCATTTAGTCACCAGTGGGAAACAGGGCTGTGAAGGAAAAGACTCTTGCTCTCCAGAAAGGCAAAAGGAAGGTCTGTGTTTATTACTTTACGATTATGTGGTTTAATTGCATGGACGAGCAGGGGTCCCTAAAGCCGAGAGCATTCAGAAACTCCAGCTGCCAAGAGAAAACAATCTCGGCACGACAGCAGCCAAAAATGTAACTTTTCCTCATCTATACCCATGGGGTAAATATACTCATCATTCTGTTATTGGAGGCAGCTTTCATCTATGTCGGTCACATAAAACGTTATGCAACAACTTAACATAGCACAAATTACCAAATAAAGTAACAAACTGCATCCAATATACTCTTCAATGGGTCACCAGTTTGTTAACTAAACTACAGTAATGATAACAAAGGGGGCATTAAAAAAGCAAAAAAGATCTTTACAATAATCAATCCTACATCACTACCCATATTTTACACAAACTATTTTATCCACCATTTACATTGCACAGAGAATAAAGTATGCCCTGCTGGGTACTACAAGGCAGTAATTTCATAAAGGGGTTCTGACGGTGCCTAACAGCAGGAGCCACGCCGGAGTGGCTTATTAAAGTCCCAGAAACTACAGCTCTGAATTCTTCAGAGGTAAACTCAGCCTCCTTGCATCCTAGCTCTGACTCTTCCTCAACACAGACCATCAATTCCCCAAAAGTGTGTCAGATTACATATCAGAGGCTTATATAAAAATAAATTTCAGTGACCAGGGCTTTTTAAAAGACACTGCTAAACAACTAATTTCCCACAGCACACTAGCCAGCGGCAAACGAACGTTCTCCGGCTCAGAGGCCACGGCGTTCACGGAGCTCGTCGGCTCCCAGCTATTCAGTGTCCAGTCCACCTTCTACGAAGCACACAGAGCCGCTACCTGCTGCTCTGACTGTGAGGTGTTGGAGGGGGAGTCCCTCCCAGCAGCATCTGCGTCATCTGCTTCCTCGTCGGAAATCTTGAACTCCAAGTCTTCCGTGTATCGCTTTCGCTTCACCTGCCTGCTGGAACGTCTCTTCTAAGAAAACAAAAACGAAAACAAACACACACACACACACACACACACACACAAAAACAACAGAGCAGGTTTAAAAAGCTGTCACTGATGCTCATTATAACTTCTTGGGAATGGTAAGAGATCGATTCTTAAAAATTCATCTTAAAGAAGAGCTGGTAGCTTTAATGCTGTAAATCACACAAGAAACCACAGGGGCAATGCACATATTGGAAATGGGGGAAGCCGCCACCCCCAGCTACCAGGCCTTCAGCTGGGGAATGGGAGTCACGACCAACCGGATTCCTTACTCAGGCAGTGCATCGCTCAAAAGGAGAAACAATACAGAAGCTGGATGACGGGTCGCTAGGGATTCGTTATACTTTTCTCTCTACATTTGTATATTTTAAAATGTTTCCAATAGAAGATCCAAAGAAGTGAAGGCATTAGAAGAGAACCTGTAAATTATAAAGTTCTCTATAAATGCTGAAATGGTATTTCAGCAGACCATTTAAATAAAAAGCTTGACTGTAATCTTGGCCCTAAAAGAAACAGTCTGAAAATTCTTGAAGAGATGGATGGAATGGCAGACTTTCTCAGGAAGGACTATAAAAAGTAATTTTTTTTCCTCTGGTTAAATTTTTTACCACACTGATTGAAATGTAAAATACTGACAACAGCTGGTATGAGTAGGATTGTTGGCAAAATGGGTCCTTTCCCACCCAAGTGACCAAAATAGAACCCAATCTGCCTGTGTAGGATAGTGTGGTCGTATCTATCAAAATTTTAAGCACGCCCACCCCTGACCTAGCAATTGCACTTCTAGTAAGGGACGTAGACCCGACTTCAGAACACCTGCAAGAGAAACTATAAAATAAAAGAGAAATGAAAGGCACGTAATAAGTACTTTATAATTCTAAGATAACAAAAAAGCGTATGCATCTACTTTGTATGTGAGGATCATCAACACATAAACTCCTCAAGACAAAGACATTGAGTGCCTTGTGTACTTCTCTATGACTCAGTTTGAGAAAAAAAGAAAAAAAAAACATATGTAAATGTTTTCAAAAAAAAAATCTTAAAAGACAACAGACAAACTGCTCATTGCTGTCAGTTCAGAGAGTGAAGTGAATGGAGCAGGAGGAGTTTTACACTTTTTGTTCAAACTAATTTTAGTTTGACCTTTCTGGCAAAGAACTGGTTTTGTCCGTTAATTAAAAACGAGGAGAAATTACCTTTCCCTAAAGTATTTGGTAAAATCTAACCTGACTGTAAAATGATATGTGTAAATCATTTCAATCGCTGATAAATATAAGACTACAACTTACAGGTGCATTCATGAAGCACACAGAATGAATAAAAATACTGAGAAATGAACACTTATGAACTTTTTCTAAGGATTATGTAATCAAACTTTTTAAACAAGCTGGTCGGTAAGGCAGAGCGAGAGGCAAGCAAGCCCCCTTCCCCCCCCCCCCAACCAGGTGGACCCAGGAGGACCAAGCAAGGATGTATGGGGCTCAAGTCGGGACCAAGGAAGCCCGGCACCTTGTCTCCAAGGGTAGAGCTGGCCAGTTGTTTTATTATGTTTATGTTCTCTCTGCTCTCAAGAGTGGGTCTGAGACAGCTCACAGCACAAAGTCGGTTTAACATGACCATCAGATGAGTTGTTCGAGACTCTGAGCCCTGAACCCTGCACTGCCATGACTGCAGGGGTGCAAGCGCCTTTCTGACTCACAGGGACTAGGGGCATCATCTGATTAGCAGACTTCCTAGTGACTTAGGCCAGTGGGAGCAGCAGCGGGGGCCAGAGCCACCGGCCTTCTTGGCCAGCCCTGCCCAGGAGCCAACTCCAGGTCACGATCTGAGACTCTTCCCGACATCACGGGAGGCAGTTTGACCTTGTGAGCCCTGGAGTTGAGTGCTGAGTTTTAGAACTAGCCTAGGTCCTCACCAGGCCACGTTGAACAAGGTATTTTGTGGACCTCAGTTTTGTGGTCTGCAGAGTGGGATTAATGACAGCATACCGTGAAGATCACACGAGGGAACTGGATCACGTAACGGAATTCATTTGAATCATTTAGAGCAGTGCATGGTACGTACTAATCTCAGGGGCAATTAGTAGGATTAAGGTCATCATTAATTCGCTCTACCTTGCCAAATAAAACTCAGGAAGCACTGAGGCTACAAAGCTGAGCTACCTTGCATGGCTTCCTTTCTCTCTACCCAAAGCTGATCCAAAGTGACTACTGCTCTTAGGCCCACTTCACCGTCCCTCCCTTCTCAACTCTCAGTCTCTTTAAGGTAGAAGAGGCTGTTATCAGAAACAATGTTTTCATTTTGTGAAATTTTAGTTAATAGGTCAATTTAATTCAGTTGAAATGGATCGATCTGTATTTTCATCTTGTTTGTCATCAGCGTCAGGAGGAACGCACTACCGGTGACCTAGTGACGCATCTGTGATGTGTTGTCAGGCGTCCCTGGTCAGGGCCACGCACGGAATTCTTGCAGCCTGAGCAGTAAACGCCCTCAGGTAGAGTCCAAGACAAAGCCACTTCACGCCACCTCTCACTACTGAAGAAATGTTCCACAACCATAAAACAGGAAGCTCTTCTTTCTCCAAACAGAAACTTATGATTAGGGGATATAACTTTTCTTAATTATGGAAGTTTCTCCTCGCATCAGCTTTGTGTTACAAATCTAGGCAGTAGTGATGGGGTTGGTTAGTAGTGGAAACGACGTCACTTCGTAAGAGCAAAACACCTCAAAATACAATCAGAGCTCCATTTTCTGAAAAAGGTCTGTGTTATTATGGCGTCTCTACCTTCTAAATAATAATAATTGATCTTAAGTTTGTTAATTTAGGGTATCAGGAGTCTTTTTACAATTTCCCAACATAAAATGAATGTGTTACACAATATGCTTCTTCTATGGTCTGTTAAACTATTACCTGAAAGAGTCCTGTGAAATCAAAGTGTAAGCGCTCCCTTTAAGCCCTAACTCAAAACGTCTGAATTGACACGATCTGATTTGACCTGTTATTTTTGCAGGTCAACCTGTTCGACTCGACTGCTTTAGAAAAGCGACACTCCATGCAGTTAAAGCAGCCATCCTCAAAGAGAAGATTTAAATGTGTTTCCATGATCTCTCTCTTGTAGTATTTGGAGACACGATTTTGAGTTAAAATTATATGGCGGGTACTGGTTTAAGCAAATCAATCACAGAACTTTAAACCCTTCATGCATCTCCTACCGGAAGAAACAACCAGCAGTCAGCATCACTTCCTGTGTCAGAGAGACAGAGAAAAAACCTGCCTGCAAAGTCAGATCTCCTTGTGTGGCTGCCTGTAGTAGCTACTGCACCCCTAACTGTGAGCACTAGCCAATTAGAAGGCAGGCACTCATGTTCGCTGGAATTGAGCAGCATTTTTCTATAACTGAAATGCAGAAGGAAAAAATTAGTATTTCATAAAGTCCAATTGAGTCTCTGTTAATACAAATACTTTTAAGAAACAGCAGCGTCATCTGTGAGAGAACAATGGAATTTTCTTGGCCTGTGTGAATAAATCTTTTCGGTGTTGTCCAAACACTACTGTCAGAAAGGTCCCAGTTTAAGCACACACGGTTCAGGAAAAAACACGCCTTGAGCATAAAAACAAAATGCAAAAGCATTAAAATACTTCAGTTTAAAAGTCCTTAAACAATTAAAAAATGATGCCTACTTACCTTTCCTATCCTTTCAGTGATGTGTGAAAAGAAAATTACAACATTAACCTGAACTGCCAGGGGTGTCCAAGGTTAGTTACAGAACCAAACCAAACCACAGTCATTCACACACGCACTCTCTCTCTTTCCTCTCCCTTTCAGGCCCTCTTAGCTGAAGCCATTCTGTGACATTACAGGTATCAGGGAGGTCTACAGGAAAACAGACAGACAGACCAGCAAGACAAAAACCAAAACCAACCCTAGCTGAAATTCTTTAGAAGAGAGCTGCATACTGCCAATAAAATTTTTTTTCTAACTCTGAAGCGAACTGGTGGAGGTCTAGGTAGCCAGTGCTCAGTGTGGACTGAACGATCAGGAAAAGACAAGCAGGCCGTTAGGGGCCGACTTCCTATGCCAGCAGGACTCCTCAGTGACTGCTCCTTGATAACTCAGATGTCATTCACAGAAGGGACATTCCTAGCCATCCCAGTGGGCCGTACTGGCATGCTTCCAGAGAATGTAACAAGGACATAATTTTTAACGGTCACGTGTAGGGCCTCTCCCCTTGTAGCCCAATCAGTGAAGGCAGCGCGCTTTACACGCGAGAGCCTAAATCCCTAAGGTTTATTTCGGTCTTTCAACTGCTCCCTATAAAATTCTCCAAAAGCCAGGAGAACGTAACACTGGAAAGTTTTGCACAACTGCCATCCAGAGAGTCACTAACTTGGTCATAGACACTTGATAACTACATGACGAAATATCTCGACTCTTACAGATTACCATGTTGGTTTTTTGTTCTGCAAAATAAAAGAACTGACGAGCAACCAAACTTCAGAGAAAATCGGAAGTGTGAGCAAAGCTTCAAATGAAGCACTATATTAACAATATGCTAACACGAATATTTATGTAAACATCGGAAGATACATTTGCAGAAGTAAATGAAGATACCCAGCTTTACTTATCACGGAGTCAAAGATGACAAAACCGAGACGTCAGGAGTTTAATTTCGTGTTGGCCCCCGAGCTCTCCTCACTATGGATATGATGTTCCAGAAAACAATAAAGCCATCTTTAAAGCAGCTCTAATAACAAAGACAGGGAAGGTCTGGGGTACCTGATACGCGGCTAAAGTTACCCATGCTAAATCACCAGGGCTTGGGATCAGAATAATGGTATTACCTGAACACCTGGGTCCTCATCTTCTTCAGGAGGAGGAGATGGTGGGGGCGTTTTGTCTAAGTCTGAATTTTCAGAACCTTCTGTTTTTCCCTTGTTGACCTTTTTCTTCAAAGCACTTGCTTCTGAATCAGGTTTCTTATTACTAGAATTCAAAGTGGATCACTTAGTGTTCACTTTTTAATGAGGTTTTCCACATGCCCCATGCCTTACATTTCCCACGTTAATATCCCGCAAGTATCAATGACAACTGATAAATCAATGCGCGTTGGCCACGTACAGTTAAATGGCACTCTCAGTGAAGCCTTTATGGCAAAGCCCCACATCGATGACCTTTGGCAAACATCTGACCTACTTAAAAAGAAATTTCATGCAAAGACTCCCAATACCACCCGGAGTACGTGTGCTCTCTATAGACAATGCAAAACCCCTGCCCGTACACCAAACCGTAATGACAAATCAGATTAAGAAGCACTTTTGCTGTCAAGTTTTTAAGGCACAGGATGTGTTTTGTTTTGTTTTTTAATGTCAAGGAAAACTAGACTATAATGACCATTTCTTTGTGTCTCTTGCAGACAGTATTAAAACTTCAATTTTAGCCCTTTTTATAACCACCACTACTAGGCGTCTTCTATTACGTCACCCAGCTACATTATCATCCAACGACAGCCTTCTAAATATTTAACAAAATATATGGCAATTTCCTGTTCTACGTGATTTTTCTTAATGCTGTTTTCTTAATTTAAAATAAGCTTCATTTTGGTGCTGGGCATTTTCTTGAGGTAGTCACAATAGCCATCCTTCCCAAAGCTTGCTCTCTGGAACACAAAAATATAGCAAAAGCGACCCCAATAATGAAAGCGCCCGTTCCATAGTATATTCCTGCCAGACGTTAATAGGATTTGAATGTTACGTAAGTCAAAAGACATGAATGAACTCTGAGAAAATAATTTTTTTAATTTAACTTTACCATTATTGAAAACCTTTATTTGACATTCTTTTAGAATGTACACATAATGCCACTTCCCATTCCAATTTCCAAACCAGACCCACGGTTTTCTAATACTAATTATCATGTCATACAACATTTAAAATAATCTAACCTCAGCAATGATTATATTTTCCATTTCTAGAAACTGTAAAATTCTAATAAATTTGAAAACAAGATATTTTAAAACCCTTTAAAAAGTTTATTTATGAAAGTTCATAAATTCCCAGAAAAGGAAGCTGACAGAATGCATTAAACAGCATGTTTTTTCAGCCCAAGCCACTACAAAAGACACCAAGACGGCTCTAAGCTTTTATTTCAGTAAAGCACACATCACATAAAATATTTTGAAAGTATGTGAGCATAGTAAGGTATCCATCACCCACCTAAAAGGTATCTTAGTAATGAATAAATACAATATTTCGTAGTCCTAAACCTGTTATTTTTAAATACTCGGAGCCTGTTTCTATTTTGTGAAAACATTTCAGCATAGGAAATAGCCACATAAGGAAATAACTTACAAGAATTCAACATTATAGCCAACGGCAGTTAGGTTTCAAGAGTTCTTTTAATTTAAACATTTTTTTAAAAGGCAGGGTCCTAGAACCTTTAAGTCCCAAAAGATCCATGGAAAGAATAATATTTTTTAAATTAAAAAAAAAATCCATACGACAGTTCCTCATCCAACTGTCCTAGTGTTTACGCCACACATGGACAGAAGTCTCCCCTACTATGAGGCTCCATTTCCAGCATTTATTTCCGCTCTAACTGCCACAAATTATACAATACTACAGCTGAACGCTGGGCCCCTTTCCTTTCATCTGCACGCCAAGAGCAATCAGATTACCCTGGTAACCAGCGGTCACATGACCAGCACCTGCTCTTTTGGCTGGATGCCACTGACTAAAGCCATCTGCTTCCCTCAATCAGCTTTCAAACATTCTCAACACCTGCGCTGCAGTGTTTTGTGGTTTCTTTTATCAAATCAGTGCAAAACTGCTTCCAAAACTTTACATATTTCTCAAATTTGTTTAAATCAGAGGTAGGCCTGTCACAGAGTTGAACCCCTGCCAGGTAAAGGAAGTCGGCAGCCAGTGCGGTTCCCGGTGGCCTCTCTGCACCGGCGCGAAGTACACAATTTAAGTTAGTGGGGTTACTGCACCCTGTGTGAACCATCCTATAGGAGTAGAAAGGCTTATCACTGCCTTAAAGCCACCGCAGCCCGCGTCCGATGAAATATCAATTTGCTGAAGGAGAGAAGTGCTAATGATTTTCCATCTGCCCTTCCTTCCCCTGAACGAACTGTGTGGAACCACAAGGCTGCTAAGTCTGACAAGACCTCTCCAAACGCTGAGGGAAAGCAAGCCTGTAGCCGGGGAAGCACTCATCTCACATCTGATTACCGAAAGATTTCTAAACTCATTAGACCTTGCACTATTAGCGTTGCTCAGGGACACCAAAGCATTTCCATGCTGACACCTTCTCAGGACATCACTATACAAACCAAAAACAGGCCAAGAAGTCAAAAAAGCTACAAAATCTTCAATGTCCAGCCAAAGACATTCACCACCAAGGACAAGATAAAGTTACGTGAATTAAATTGCCTTCGCTACTGTTTTGCAATCGACTAATGTGGATTTGCAACCAAGTGGTCTATTAAAACTGCCCTGTCTCAAGAAAACCAAAGCCAGAGTTTTTCTTTTAACCAATGAGGGTAACGTGGACCATGGGTTAGACTGATAGGAGTCAGACACACCTTGGTTCAAGTTCCAACTCTGTCGTGTATCACCTGAGCGTCTGTGACCCCGGACAAGTCACTTAATTTCCCTTGAGCCTCAGTTCCCTCATCGGTAAGATGAGGTTAGTAATTCCACGTGCCTCCAGGATTCATTATGAGGTTTAAATGGAGGAAAACGGCGGCGGTGTCTGACACCAAGGGCCAGTGTGTGCACACACATCCGGAAGGCCAGCCGCCGGGCACGTACTCTGGAACGTCTGGGAACACACTCTCTGGTGTGGCTCACACCCACTTGGGCTGAATCAACTGCAGACTCAGAGACAGAACCCCACTTCACCAGAGATCATTTCCTCTACGCAGCAGGAGTAGAAGCAAAGTCCTTTATCCACAGTCCCCAACACAAGCTACGAGGACAGACAAGCTGACGACACCAAAGGCCACTCCTCCCCATGCCCACGACCACTGCTTTGGTTCAGTTACAACGGTCTCCCCACTGCCTCATCCCCCTCATGATCTACGGGCTGGGCTACCCACTATCGAACTGCAGAGGAGAAAGTACACATTCTACCTCCGGAGTCGCTACTTAATTTAAATCTCCAAGGTTCAAAGCCGGTCTTTCATAATGTCAAAGCGCGAACATGGCCATACAAACACTCCTCTCCCAAATTCTAATTGGGAAGGGCTGGAAGGTGCACATGGGCCAGCTCTGCCAGTCGGGGGTAAGAGAATGTTATTAATAAGAAACATCCCGTGAGCCGACACGACAATGCGAGAATGAGGCCACTGAGCTGCTTGGCGCAGATACAGAACCTCAGACAGCTGTCGTGGTGGCGGCTCACGGGTTTGGCCAAGGCCGGCCTCCACGCGGTGACCTACCCGGGGGATGATCACAAGGGTGTGCGGGGAACGCTTTCTCATGCTAGCCCTAAACGGCCTCGGCCCCGGAGATACCATGCCTGACCCCCCTCCTCTCCCGGACCCACTCTGCCTCCCGCATTTCCTAGTTCAGGGGCACGATGCTGCCCCCAAAACATCACCCGCACATCCACCCTCCACGCGTGAGAACAGTGACCAGCTAAAACTCAACCTGATGGCACCCTTCTGCTTCAAGTCCAATCCCATCTACAATAACGTCTGAGAGTCCGCATTGGCATACAAGGCCTTCTGCAATTTTTGCCACTGGCAACATTACATTTCTTCTTTTCTCACACCCCAAACCCTCCACACCTTTATGTGCAGACACACAGAACTAGCCCCAACACGTACACCTATCACCTCCACTCCCCTCCCGGCTCCACCTACGGCTCTGTAAGACTCAACGAGGCCATCGCTCGTTCAAGAGAAGCGTCACCCCACCTACATGAAAGATGGTGTACCTCCCGCGGTAGCATGACTACAATGCACCAAAATCAAAGCTGTGCGTGCGTGTGCGTGTGCGTGTGAGTGGCTGTCTTTCTCCAACCATCACATAAGCTCAAAAAGAGGAGGAAGTGTGTCCTATTCATCTTTGCTTTCCTACTGCTTGGCAGATAGGTTCCTTATCAATTTTAGCAGGTTGATTTAACCGCTCAGCACAAGTTAACAGCATGACGACAACAAACCCATATACAGCCCTTACGATGCGCCAGGCGCTACTGTAAAGTGCTCTTCTCATTAACTCATTTAAGAAAACTCTACATAGATTCTATGTTAGTGAGGAGACACCAAGAAGCTCAGTTAAATGGGATTAACGTGCTACCAAAATAGAGTGACACTTAGCAAGTTTTCAAAACCAATCCGTCTCTATGCTTCCCCCCAGCTCCTAGTCCTTTCATTTCCTCGGCCTTACGTCGCGGCACTGCTGGTGTGACCAGACACGGAGCCACCCACTCCTGAAGCGAGACAAGCCCTCACAACCTTGGAAGAAGCACGATTTTCCGGGGATGGTGCTAGCAGTCTGAAGGGCCACCGTCCCAGCTTTATTTCCATTTCACACTGTTTCGTGAGAGCGGGTCACACTGGTGGGCAGCTGGATGTGCTCAGGGTCCACAGCGTAGTGACATTTAGGTCACCTCTGCTGGACCAGGCTCTGAAGTGCTGCAATTGCCCCCAGTGTGATCCAAGCATATGCCTTTTTTAAAACCATTTATTTATTTATTTATTTANTGTGTGTGCGCGTGTGAGTGGCTGTCTTTCTCCAACCATCACATAAGCTCAAAGAGAGGAGGAAGTGTGTCCTATTTATCTTTGCTTTCCTACTGCTTGGCAGGTAGGTTCCTTATCAATTTTAGCAGGTTGATTTAACCGCTCAGCACAAGTTAACAGCATGACGACAACAAACCCATATACAGCCCTTACGATGCGCCAGGCGCTACTGTAAAGTGCTCTTCTCATTAACTCATTTAAGAAAACTCTACATAGATTCTATGTTTGTGAGGAGACACCAAGAAGCTCAGTTAAATGGGATTAACGTGCTACCAAAATAGAGTGACACTTAGCAAGTTTTCAAAACCAATCCGTCTCTATGCTTCCCCCCAGCTCCTAGTCCTTTCATTTCCTCGGCCTTACGTCGCGGCACTGCTGGTGTGACCAGACACGGAGCCACCCACTCCTGAAGCGAGACAAGCCCTCACAACCTTGGAAGAAGCACGATTTTCCGGGGATGGTGCTAGCAGTCTGAAGGGCCACCGTCCCAGCTTTATTTCCATTTCACACTGTTTCGTGAGAGCGGGTCACACTGGTGGGCAGCTGGATGTGCTCAGGGTCCACAGCGTAGTGACATTTAGGTCACCTCTGCTGGACCAGGCTCTGAAGTGCTGCAATTGCCCCCAGTGTGATCCAAGCATATGCCTTTTTTAAAACCATTTATTTATTTATTTATTTATTTATTTTGAGAGAGAGGAATAGAGCAAGGGAGGGGCAGACAGAGGGAGAGAGAATCCTGCGCAGGATCCACACTCCCAACGCAGAGCCCGATGAGGGGCTCGAACCCAGGGACAAGAGATCAAGAGTCAGATGCTTAACCAACTGAGGCCCCCAGAAGCCCCCCCAGCATATGCCACTTTGACGAGAACGCTGAGAACCCAAACTGCGTATTCAGAGAATGCATGTCAGGTGGAGAGACATGCTAAGGACGCCCATACCCTTTACGGAAGGAAGGGTATATATTCAGCTTTGAAGAGTCTACAATGAAGGGCTAAGTGACAGAACCCGAAATGGGGTGGCATGAACTCCTCCCACCTAAGACACAGCACACAGATCACATGTGACAAGGACACAGTCCACGAAGACGTCTGGACAGTGGGAGGGAGCCCCCAGACAGACCCTTCAGACGGGGTGAGTCGGTGCAGACGCTCCTCGCCCTGGGGGACCACCCTTGAGGCTGGGGTCCTGAAGAGTAATCAGACTTTGCAGAGACTCAAGCCAGTGTCATCTTTTAGAAGAAGAGTAAAAGGTACTGAAGTATATCCTTGTATTTTACATGCTTAAAAGGTTTTTAAATAAAGAACTGAAACTAATGAAGGAGGGGAGGGAGAGAGACGCTCCTGACACAGGATGTGTGCAGCATGCTGCGACTCTAAAGATGTCGGCTGCCAAGATAAAGACAAGCTGTCGGGTCAAGGGTCCAATGGTCGTAGAAGAAAAGCATCAAGCCTCTCAACTTGCGTATAGAATATTTCCTCTAAGTTTTTTTAAATTAAAAAAAATTTTTTTAATGTTTTATTTATTTCTGAGAGAGAGCATGAGCAGGGGAGGGTCAGAGAGAGAGGAAGACACAGAATCTGAAGACAGGCTCCAGGCTCTGAGCTACCTGTTAGCACAGAACACGACTTTAAATATTTTTTAAAGTTTGTTTATTTATTTTGAGAGAGAGCACGAGCTGGGGAGGGGCAGCGAGAAAGAGAGCTAGAGAGAGAGCGAGAGAGAGAGAATCCAAAGCAGGCTCTGCGCTGCCAGCATGAAGCCCAGCGTGGGACTCGAACCCGTGAACTGTGGGCCTGAGCCGAAATCAAGAGTGGGACGCTTAACCGGCTGAGCCACTCCTCTAAGTTCGTAAACAATGAAAAAGAAACTTAAAAGAGAAAGAAGCAAAAGGAAAAAGAGACAAGATAAAGTACTACAAGTTTAAAAGTGTCACTTAAGGCCACATAAAATGGGATACAGCATCAAGTAAAATCAACCCAACAAATAAGACTTTTAAAGAAAGTCCTAAGACGAAATATTGTTTTAATGGCTGAACTAGAATGCAGTACAATGCAGGTAACAGGATAACCTCGTGACGACAGAGACAACGCAGACCCTGGCCGATGGACAGGAAACACAAAGGCCAGCGGCTCCCCGTGAGGCGAAGGCCCCAGGAGCACTCGGGAGACCGGCCCAAACATCCGAGATGCTCCACGGGGCAGCCTTGGACAGAGAGCCTCTGCGCGGGCTGGTGGGCTGGGAGCAAGACCCCTGACCTGCCCCCTGTGCCCGTCTGTCCCCGGCACGGTCAGCCTGCAGGTGCCCTGTCACCCCAGCTCCTAAACCCCACCCACAAGTTCTGCGCCCTGCTCTTCTGGTTGAGAAAGAGAAGCCTTGAGAAGAGAAAAAGAGAGAGAGAGGGGGAGGGGGTGCCATTTGACTTCTGAACAACAAACGTATGATTTCAATGACAAATTAATAGGCTTTTTTTTTTTTTTTAAAGTTCTCTGAAAGTCACTGGATGGAACACCTCTAAGTCATTTCACTTAATCTGTATTGTTTCCTTAAATAGCTCTGCTAGCATCAAGGGCTCCTTAAGTACATTAACTGTGCTAAATTTTTAGGAAGGAAAGAACAAAGAAAGTTGGATACAGAAAGCTAATTTGCTTTCACTTAAAATGAAAGTATATTTCAAACACGCATCATGGCTCATCTTTACATTATATAACCAAACTTTCCAAGGATGAAGAAACTGAGGGTCAGACAGGCTCCACGCTCAGCCCAAGATGATGCAATGCTGGGACTGTAGCCAAAACCTGCAGGGTCCCGGAGCCCACATTTGCGTCCTGGGACGGGTCCGAAGGCGTCTACCCTCTTCGTGAGGTCGCCCAGGGAGCCCGGTGCTGGCCTGGCCTTCAGGGGTGCCCTTCGGGCCTCAGGAACGTTTCCTGCCGAATGTGTTCTGTGACTTGGGACACTCCCTGGGTAGACCTCCAGCAACATAAGAACCCTGTCCTGAAGATAGCTACACGGTAGCCCCCTCTTTAAAGAAGAATGTGGAAAGAAGGAGGGGAGGGAGGGGGGAGGGAAAGAAAGAGAGAGAGCTCTCCTGATAAGAGCCATATCCATTTTTAATAATGAATATATATATATTTTTAAATGTCTATTTATTTCCTTTGAGAGTGAGAGAAAGAGAAAGAGAGCAAGGAGAGGAGGGGCAGAGAGAGAGAGGGAGGGAGAGAATCCCAAGCAGTTCTGCACGGTCAGCGCGAAGCCCAGGGAGGCGCTGGAACTCACCAACTGTTACATCATGACTTGAGCCAAAGTCGAGAGTGGGACACTTAACTGACGGAGCCACTTAGGTCCTCCAATAATGAATATATTCTTGGGGGAGGGGGGGGTGGATAAAAACAACTCCTCGGGTAGTCAAGGATTATCACTGAAAATCTAAAGGCTACTGAACTGTGTGGACTGGATCACAACCTGCCAGTAACACGGAAAGGACGTCTAGTTAGCTGATACGTCCCCTCATCACAGAAGCTCAACACAAGCGTTCGCTGCTTTGGCTACGCGGCACCACCTGGCGCCGCAGCGCAACAGAACTGAGCTGGCGACGCGGCACCGCAGTGCCGCAGAAAGCACCCCTAGGACTGCGGCGTATCCTCCCCAGGAGCCAGGCGGCAGGCAGAACGTGGCTGCTCGGGCCACGTTCTAAGTGCCGCTCTGGTCTCTGCACAGCATTCCCGTGACTCAGGAAGCGGGGCATCGGGCTGACGCGGGCAGTCAGAGCCCACTCCCGAGATTCCCTAGATCCTCTCTGATCCGCCAGCGACCAGCACGACAAACGAGACCCACTGCTCGCCCACACTTTAATCAGCTGCCACCCACCTGCAGGGAGGGGGGGAATTAGGCAGAGCAAACGGCCGAACCAACAAGGAGGAGATCTCACCGCCCACCCCCAACAGGAGAAGCCAAAGTGCCGGGACACGACCGTGCTCCTGCAGAGCGAGGCCTGCGTACACAGCCAGTGTTCCCACGGCGCCCAAGGGTGTTCTCTCTCTAGCATCGAAATAAAGAAGAACGGCGTCACTTGTCTTGATTCACACTGTTTCCCGTTAACATGTTGCCGCTGAGCCACGCAGACTTCTGAGAGGCCACGGGAGCCGGCGTTTCAGGCGGCGGGGGCTGGCGCAGCGGCTCTCCCCGCACCCAGACTCGAAGGGGCCCTCGCCGGGGCAGGGAGAGCTCTGTGGATCATGCGACACATTTCGCATCTGCACGGAACCTCACGCTTTTCCAAACTATTTTCATATGTAGGTATTTTTAATCATCATTGAAAAAATGAACCCATGATTCCTTCCGCCCTTTATCTCCCAGTTCTAACATCGCGACCACATACGCCACGGCAGTGGACGCTCCACCCTAAATTCCACCTGAGAAAGACCGCAAAGGAACGTGTCTCCAGAAAACTCCCCCTTCAGCGTAGCACTGCCGCCCATGGCCTCCTCACCCCTCAACTTTCAACGCATGGGTGCTGCGAGGGGTGGAGGTGGGGTCGAGGCACCCTCTCCCACACAAAACCACAGTGGCGGCACGCCACCGCTTTCGAGTCTCCTGCGGCTCCCGGAGGGGCAGGAGTCCCAGTGGGGCCACCCCTGCATCGGGCACAGAGAGGACTCAGCAGAGCCTGCTGCTTAAGGGTCAGTGTCAGTGGGCACTCTCTTCCCCCAAGGGCTACGAACTGAACCACATGTTGCTAAAGATAGCACAGTCTGTACTCTAGAGTGGCTGACGACTTTCCCTGCCTGCTCATTCAGCAGACTTAAGACACATCAGATAGAGGAAGGGACATAATGTGGCCTGTCACTAGCAAGCGAAAGATTTCTGAGGTGGCCATCCTGAAGGAAAAAAAGGATTGGGGGCTAAAAAGACCTAATGGCCCCCTTTTGAAAGAGAAGATAACGTTTGAGACCAGGAAAGGGGCCACCTGCTTCCATCCCTTGCCGGGAGCTTGGTTAATGACCCAGAGACCCGGCAGGGCAGGCCAGTGCGTAGAGACGCCTGACGTTCGCAGGTACCTTTCCTCCCTTGCTCCTCTCCAATACTGAAAGGGCTCAGAAGTCCATTTTGTGACCAGATGATTTAAAAAGTCTGTATCCTTCTCTGGAGGCTCGGTGTCCAAAATACTTAATTCAGTATTTTCAATTATCCAATGTTGTAGGTCAAAATTAAATCACTGGGCGTAAAGGAAAGAACAAGAAAACAGAAGAAAAGGTGTGGGTTTAATTTATTTTATTAGCTATGCAACTGATGGAGAGCTATCGGACCTCTCTGGGTTTTCTGTACTTATTAAGCAAAACTAGTTCAAAGGCTATGGTTCTTTACTGGAAAGTTTTACATGTATAAGAAAGAGCACACTATAAAATATGTATTGGGTTGCCAAAATATACTGCCATTGGGCTTGCTGGTTGACTAAAAACATTCCTCAGGTACAATGCTGCTACTTTCTTAGATCATAACCGAGAAGACAGTATCTGAAAAGCAAAGTCCCTCAGAAGAAAGTGGCCACATAAATATTAATGATGATGATAGGGCACTTTGCAAAAAATGGTCTTTACATGTTTTTGGTACTTTGTGTATACCTTGTGTTTTTCCAAAAATAGTAGCAGTATGTTTACTGTCCACGTTAAAATAAAATATGTTCATCACTCTTAACTGAGAAACAGCATCTCAGTCTCCTGATACCTTTAATACTGGGAGTGGAAATGGGAGCAAGGAAATCTTGCACCAGCAGCAAACCTCCCATGGCTTCGTCCACGGGGCTTCACTAGTCAAGTCACAATCTTTGGCCAAGTTCCCTTCTTTATGTACATTCCAAGAATCTTTATATAGCTAAAAGGACCACTAAATCCTTCAAGAGTCATTCAAAGGAAGCGCTCCCTCCACATTCCCCCTCCTTTCGCGGGCCCTGCATACACAACACAACGCAACTCCTCCTGCTGCAGCTCCTTGAATCCTTCTGTACGCAAAATGGCATCCTCTCCAGCCCACAAATGTCTTAGCTTTTATTTTCAGTATTTACTGCCAATATTTGAAAGCTATAAGGACACCTGGGGAGAGCACTCAGAAAAGAAATGGGTAGAAAAATACATATTTAACACAAAAGGGAAAGGGGAAAGAAAAATGCTATTTCTATTTCTAACAGAAAAGTGGAATGTGGCCCCTTTTTCTCATTATTAAGATTTTAAAAGTCTTTTTCTGAAATGCTTAATACCTTCTCCTGCCTCTCTACCATGCTATGTAACAGCCTCCGGTAGAGGCTTTTAGGCTCTCCCGAGGACAAGACGACCAGAATTATATTTTCGTGGCCAAAACGGCCAGTTCACGTAGAATGGCCACCAGTCAAGCCTCAGTCACTTTATGGAATGGCAATAGTGAGAGGGACATCTTAAAGGCACACAAAATCAGCCCAGTGATAACAGCCACCCCCTCTGGATGTCCTTTATCACAGAGAGCGCGTGAAAGATGCAAAACGCGCCGTCTCCCTGCCACAGACATAATGCAGCGGGGGCCAGGCCACCAGTGGGTCACTTGCGTCACCTCCCGCTCGGAGGACGTCACCAGTGACAGGGCATGCAGAACTGAACACGGAAGACGCGAGTGGCTCTACACCAAATTTTTCATCTCGCTTCTGTTTATTCCCTCCTATTTCAGCCCTCTGTAGGAAAATTATTTTCTGTATAAACAAATTCATCAAGTTAACTTATTCAAGGATGGAAATAACTGGTATCACATAACATTTTGCAAAACAAAATTGCCACTGCTGTATTCCAGTGCTTAAAAGCAAACTGCTACGGCAATTCAACCCCAGCACTAACATAACCCAAACCGCCTATTACCTTCATCACTGCATATTCAATTTACATAATTATTCTGCTATGCTATTCAGAATTTACATGTAGTCGTATGCATTCTACTGATCTGTGCTTCAGGGATGCTATTTCCTTTCTCGACTTAGTGGCACACAAGACCAGGACTCGACGTACTCCATTCATCTGCCCAATAGAAACTGCGGCTCAGTAAACTAATGGGTCGGTTTGCTACTTTACCGAAGATCTCTATTCAATTACCATATTCTGGGACAGCCATCCCCATCTGACCCTCAACGACAAGAAAGCCTCTTAGGAATGTCCCCAACACACTTTGTCACAAATCAGCAAGCGTCCCTACACGTGGTCAAGTCAGTGGGGCCAGAAGAGTCACTCCAAACACTTCCGGCGCACCCCTCAGCGCAGCCCGAGTCTCCCTTTCCGCGTGCATATCTCCATCCTCAACAGAAACGTTCCAAGTATTTCCACACCACTTGGGGAAAAACAACTATCACCTCTAGGAGGCATCCGCTGAGACGATGAGTCTAAAGCAAAGGCAGGGGGGAAAAGTACCAAACGTTCCTCTCGGAAGAAAATAATCGCATGCCCTTCCGCCTCCCAAAAGCGTGTCACTCTAATGCAAAACCATTACTCGGATTCAGGAATGCCAAAAATTTACTCCGCACAGACCATTCAAACTTCGGGATGAGCAGCTGAGAGCATGCAGAGGTCTGCGCTGGGATTTTTCTCTCGTGGGTAAAGACAGGCCCATCTTCATATCAGACGGCACGGGCACCCAGAGCGGAGCGGATCCGGTGCCCTAAGTTCCTAACACTTGTTTACAGTTGTTGGAAACATTCTAACAAGTGTCACTGTTAAGCATAGCATGCCAATATCTGCCCCTGCGTATCCCACAGTGGGTAAGGGGACGCTAAAGTTTGTTTTCAAAAACAGGACTAGGTCCATGTAGACTCAGAACCAGAAAATAGTATACTTGGAAATTCATGACAAGATCCAAGATACGGTGGGTCTTTTTTTTTCTTTTTTTTTTTCAATCAATTTTTATCACTCGGTGCTACATTCAAAATATTAAAAATACAAACAGAAGACAGATGTATCTTGAGGCTAAAGCGAGTCTTGGTGATTTTCTGAATTCTAGAAAGCTTCTTTAGCACAGATTCTTAACATTTCAAGTTTTAAAAAAATGATAATATATTCTTTTAAAATTTTGCTTCAATTTCTTTCTCTGTGGGAAAAATAAGCACATGCCTCCTCCTATCAAAAGCACCATCCTTAGCTTTTTGGCAATTATATTTCTAAAAAAAGTCCCTGGCAAGTCAGACCCCAATTCTACCCCTATCATCCCTGCTCACATCCTAACACTCAACACGGTCCCTACAAAGGAGGAGGACTTAATGGAATAGTTCTCAAGTAAATGAACAAAATTTATAATGGGTTGCAGGTTTAGAAAAGAGTGTTCATATGGGGGAAAAATAATGGTTTTCAATTAAGAGACCACAGACTGAGGCATCCAAGAACGTTCATAAGTAAATGCAAACATTGTTACCTGTAAGAACGAGGTACTGAATATAATTCAGTTATTCTGGCCATAAAAAGTACCGACGACAAAAATTTTTAAAGGACTTTGACACAGACTTTCAAACACTACGGAATAACGTATTTGGGGCTGTCTAGGTATTTTTAGCAGAAGTTGACAACCCAGCTTTGCCCTTTCCTTTGCAGGAGCACTTTTGTGGCCACAGAAGTCATGTCCCCTCTCTGTATCCACACACACACACACAGGAAAGCCCATGAGTCAAAGGTTTACAGGCCAGCGAGCTCGAAAAGTTCACATCAAGCATGTCCGTCGCAGAACTGAGCATGCATGTGTGCACACGCACGTGTGTGTGCGCATATGCACACGGAGGAAGGACGCGGGGTGTGTTTCCTAATGGGGTTTACAAATGGGTTCAGATTAACCAAGTCTGACCATACTTCCATCTGGAAACTATATTTTCTAACATGAGCCATATTCTGAAAAATAGATTCAGATGTTTGGAATTGGTTCAGAACAGTTGTAAGAAATGTTTGGTACAAATGAAAAAAATTAGTCTTCAATGTCTTCTCCTCTCAGCTTTTCTTACTGAGTAAATATGCCTTCTGGGGGGTCAGAGTTGGTGGGGGAAGTACAGAGGGAAGTATGGAGCGGAGGAGGGTATTTCCTAGAAGCTAAACCTCGTGCTATTCTTGCATGCATATCTAATGGATAACTGCGATTTGATTTCTCCCGCGTTGCCCACTAGCATTTCAACCCTGCCCCTGCGAGGCTTACTCCACCAAGTGGAGGGAATTAATTCTCCTGTTTCAACTTCTGGGAAACAGGGCTGAAAAGCTTAGTGAAATATAGTGACCTGTCTTGCCGCTATAATCCTTCTTTTCCTGTTTTGCATTGTCCTTGAAAATGAGGTTGCTGGCCTATACTTACAAATAACTGTGCTGGCAATTTGGTTCCATTTGTTAAATGACAAATTTCTACAGAAATGCAAGCAAATGATTCGAAGATAATGAGGAATTTTTGCCCAGTGAAGTTTAAAAGGTACCATCCAAATAAAGAGTTCATAGTAATTGAGTCCTAAATTTCAGAATGCATAAACCTGTTAACTTTTTAGCTTGGGTGTGAGGGAAAGGAACCCGACAACGATGAAGACCAAGGGGCTGCCCCTCCCCCGCCCCTTCCTCCCACCTGCCCCCNGGCAGCAACTGTGTGGTGCTCATTTGTGGACTGTGTTTTGGTGCTGGTGGTTTCTGCCCGCAGCCTACCTTGACTTTTTGCTGGATTTGGGTTTTGGCGTGGCAGTTTTTGCTTTCTTTTCCTTTGGCTCTTTGGGAATCTTAGGGGCTTTCGGGGTCTTGGGCTCCTTGGGCTCTTTTTTCTCCTTGGGTTCTTTAGGTTCCTTCGGATCTTTTTTTACCTTCGGCCTTTTCTTTTTCTTCTTGTCTTCTTGGGACCCATCTAGTGAGTTCCTATTTAGCTCCTGGTTATCAACCCCGCCAGGGAAGTCGTCTTTACCAAAACTTTTACTGGGATCCTCGGCAACAATGTGGTTGTTCTTCTTTTTCTTCTTCTTCTGCGGTGGCTGCTGGTCCACTGACGGCAGGTAATCCTCACTCTTCACGAGCTGCGCGTTCGGCCCACTAACCTGAGTCATATCCGGCACTGGCTTCTCTAGAAAGGGCTCCGATGGAGAATGCTGAGAGACAGAAATAGGAATTGAAATTAGTTGATCAGTCTTCATACTGAAGAAAGGAACTGAAAGTTAGTAGCTGATGCTTCTGAAACTTACTCTATACTCAGAGCAGCAAATATTTTCCCAACTGTACAGTTGTAAAATCTATCATCGTCTCTCATCCAAAAACCAAGAAAGCTTTTACACCAACAGTAAAAAGGGGCAACTCGGGGAATACAGTAAAAAAAATTCCAGTCCAGGAAGAAAAATAATTCTCGTTGGGCTGAGGCCACTGTCCATTTTCTTAACAGCCTCTACATCACGTAGGACGTGGCGAATGACAAAACAGTGGCAAAAGCTAAACTCAAAGAAGGAATGTAGACGGCACTCTTTTCTCTATACGGGACTGAGAACCCAAAATAAAGATAAATAATTAAGCCATTTTCAACAAAATCAAGAGCACTGAAACATTCAGGTACTAAAACCTTGAAATCAAGGTTATCACACATCAATCATACAACAGCACAGGTCATTCCTGATTTAAATCCCATTAAAATGCCAAATTAAAAGCACACACCCAAACTTAATGACCTCGGATTTGTTGAATTTCTTGTACTTATATGAAATGCAGAGGGTGTTTTTCTTTAGTTACATGTAAATGTAAAGCTTTACATTTTCCAATTTTACTGAGGAACAGAAAACCCAACAGTCAAGCCGGTATGCCCCGCGGGAGACTCTGGACACTCCGAGGGCGCATACCCAGTGATGGCTTCAATGCTGTAGAGAATAGTAACAGTTCATACGGGATGCTCAGCGGTCAGCTGAGATCAGAGTCTGCTCCAAACCAGGACAGGGGTATCATCTCCACGATAAATAGTGACATCTAATGACCCTTTACCTTTCAACAAAATGACTTCCAAATGTTGTATCTGCAAATGCCACTCAGTTTTTTGCCTTTTTCACCTGCTTCTCCAGACACTCAATAGCAAGTATAATAGAAACAGCAACACTAATGGCCGCTGGTGTTTTCTGAACAATCTTACTATGTGCCAGGCACGGGTTAAGCTCTTTACACCCCTGACACCATGTAGTCCCCACACCAGCCCTGATTAGGAGCTAGGGATGGACGCGGACACCCTAGGATGCAGCAGCGCGCCCGAGGACTTACAGCACCCCCACCCCCACCCCGGTCACGGCACGGCCAGAAAGGGAGAGGGCACGAGAGCCCAGGTCGAGGTCTGCAGAGGACTAGGGAGTAGCCCAGAAGTCACGGCTTGCCTTCCGCCAAGTCCTATAAGTTAGATTCCGGTTCGACTAACATTTAATGAGCCTCTATTTTATGCCCTGTGGAGCTAGGTGCTTTCAGGAGTCAGTTCACCTGACTCCCAGGGCAAACATGTGATAAGATGCTCCTGTCTTTCAAAAAGGAAGGAAGCAAAGTTGGAGGGGGTTATGTGATCACAAGGCCACACAGCAGGAGAGAGCTGTGACTGGAGTCTAGATTTTCTAAACCAGGTTTCTTCGGACTCTGTGCTTCTCCTGGAATCCTACATATGGGCATCCTTCTAGGAAAAGGCCCCTCAGGTTTCATTTGATTTCCGAAGTTTTCAGTGACACCTCCCCCCCGCCCCCGCCATCACACTGCCCCCAACGTTTAAGACATCACTACCTGAAAAGAAAGTGGTCATACTATTCCCCGGGCCCCCTGTGATGGTTCCTAAGGGAGCCCCCATTCGATTCTCTATCTGCACGAGTGTAAGAGACGGAGCCCAGGATTATGCGGGGACAGACACAAACCCCAGCGGAGGCCCTCCCATGTGCTTTGTCAGCAGCAGAAATCATTTTTCTCATTGAGGGTTTGTTTTCCTCATTTGCAAAATGAAGGGTTGGGGTTAGATGGTTTCCAAAGTCGCTTTTGAAATCCAATGGTATTAGAAAATCTTGAACTACGTATGGCCCTTGGTCACAGCTGGAAGAGGCTGAACCTGAGAGAGAATGGCTGGAGGAAAGAGAAAGCCGCAGGGGCAGGAGTCGAGGAAGAGCGCCCGGGTGCCCGGGTGCCCGGTGCGGCCGCGTGAGTGGGCTCCCCCAGCAACAGCGCCGCTAACCAAGGGCTGAAAACAGCCTCCCTCCCTCTCTCTGCGCTCCTCTCTCACCCGCTCTCAATAAACGTCAGCCAAGGTGCTGTCCAAGGCCCCAGTACCCAAGAATTAACAGGATCTGATTTAACTGTGTGATTAAAGTGCAGTTGCTGAAGTTGAGTTTAACTGTTACATATTATTTCCTAACATAAATAAAAAGGAAAAGGCCATATGGNACGGGACTTAGAGATCAAACATATTTGGGATAAACTATTTTTCAGGAAATGGAAGAAAAAGTGTTTCCTGGAAAGGGAAGCAGAGAGAAAAGTCTACCAGTAAACAACGCTTGAGGCTTAGGACAGTGAATTAATCCCAGGTATGCATACCTTGCTTTAATCTTCATGGCATTAACCCTGGTAACGAGGTGCCAGCTTGTAATGAGAATGAACTGTGTACCTGGCACACATCTATGAACTAGAAAACGCATATAATGTCTAATACAAAAAGACTGAAAATTTACCTACACACATTAGCATACAAACAATTTTAGATGCCCCTTTTGGTAACAAATGAAGCCATAAATTAGTATCCCTTAAAATTTTTAATCTTCCATAAGGAAAAAAATATATAAAGATTAAATACAAAACAGGGATTAATCCTATTTGATATGCAGCAGAATTATGTTTTGGTACTATATGAAATAGGGTGAAAAAGGTGCTCAGAAATATTATAGTGTTTACCAGACCCACATCTCCTTAAATCTTTTAGAGAAAAGCTGTTTTTGTAAACATTTAACAAAGAACAGATGGCCTGCCTTAATCATGTGGGGGAAAAACCTGGAGCTCACAGTAATACCCTGACAAAAGTCTCCCAGGCCCGGCCATGTCCCCCCCCCCCCGCATGGTACAGTCTTCTCTAATGCTATTTAATTTTACAGCGGACATTTTCCCATCAATTCCCACTGCCTGACAGGTAATCAATGCCATTAACATCTGATATTACCATATAAGGCACTGCTAAAACGTCCCATTTATTAGACCAAACGTGGAGAACGTTAGCTACCAAAGGCATTTTTAAATAAACCCTACAGGACTTTCACTTGACACACTTTCTATCAGAATTCTATCTGCCTGTTGGAATATGAGATATAAAAGGACTGTGCCGTAGACTTTTGGAACTGAAACAAATAACTAATATTTAAACTGTAAATAAATAAGTGAACCAAGGTGTGTGTGTGTGTTGTCAAAAAATTACCATAAGTTTACCATAAAATTACCATAAACTTTTATCCTTCACTCCACTGTTCCAAATGTGTACATGAGACAAACACACCAAGTCACCTTATGTCAACCAGAATAGGCAGGACGCAAAGTTGACCAAAGGAGAGCTGTGACGAAGGGGGTTAGGCCAATCCCTCTCTGACCTTTAAGCGATCAGGCCCCAAACCACTCAGGAGCTTTCACAAGAAGAGGAAAAAGTGTATAGAGAAAACACTCTTCATCTATCTCAAGTATGCCTTTCATCCAATATTCATCAGCTTCCTGTGGCTTAAAAAGCTATCATATTTACTCATGGTTTGCCTTAATTATATTCCGTAAAGCCTCAACCTGTTAGCAATAGTAACGGGAGTAAGCAACGTGGTATCAGCGCTGTGCAGTGTTTCCAACACCTAGGATCCCTGCGAACTCCCAACACCCTGCAGTGTAGGCACCTACGGACCAACATTTTACTTACTGAGTGATACAAACAAGCCGCAAATCAAAATACGATTCATGAGAGAGAAAAGCTAGCAGCTGGGCGAGAGTGACACGGTGCTTCTGGGACGCGTCCCGTCCCCGCACCTTGAGCTGAAGGGGTGCCGGGCTGCAGGGCCACTTGCGTTCTGGGGGACAAGAGGCCAGTTCAAACCGAAGGAACAACAAATACGGGCTTAGAACACGCTAACCTATGATTTAAATGATTTGTAAACATTCAAGTATAAGGTACTCACTAATCGCTCCCCTTTTATTACTGGCTTTGAAAACACACCTTTATCCTGATGCTCTTCACTTGTATTTTCCCAGTAGCCCCTAGGTTTCTGATCCCTTGACACGCTTTCAGAAAGGAATCCCAGGACGGACACCGGAGCCCAACCTTCAGCCCAGAGTGCACGGCTTTCAAAAGCGCATTTGGCGAAGGCTCCGTATGCCCTGTTGAGACTGTAACAGCCTTTTCTGTCCGTGACATTGAGAGCAAGAAGATGCGCTCAGTATCTGGTGCCCAATTCATTCATTCACTCAACAAATACGTGGGGCTAGAGCAGTCAACAAGCCAGCCACAGTACCAGGCTGACACTAAGGAGGCTTCCTGAAAAAAGTCACCCAGGTGCCGGCCAGAGGTCACCTCCTCCGTGGACCCAGCCTGAACACTGAGTCGTGCCTGAGATCGGGTGACTGAAAGCACAGAAGTGTATGACAAGCAAGCTTTTGAAGCCCTGATTACGGAGGAGCAGATCCAAGACGGGTAATTAGTTTGAATGGTCAACTGATACACTTTTCAACTCTGACTATTTAACATGCAATAAGTATAAAAATATTCTTAAGATGATCAGGGGTTGGACTATTTTCTGCTTGGCTAAACTTGGCATTTGAGTCAGGGCTTCGAGTTCAAGCCTTTTATAAGCTCATTCTTAATTTCCAGGAACTATTATTTACTGAATGAGTACATTTATGAGCAAGCACACACGAATAAATTATCAAGCTTGCCAGTCACAGGAATTAAGAAAGCAAAATGTACAGAACCACATTCTTTAAATTTGTGGATATTAAAACGTGTTACGTGAAAAGATGACTCAGATCACGTGAGTTGAGAGAATTCTGGGCTAACCAAACAGATAGTTTTCTTTACTACGAAACTCTCCGAGCCCTTCCTACATTTGAGTGGGGGATAACACACAGTGTGTCCTAAAGGTATTTAATCATTGATTGCGTCCCTTTTTTCTAAGAATAACTTGAATAAAAATATTCTTCAAACTATACTTCTGATTATACTGATTTAGCTAAAGCAGGGCAAATTCACCTGCTCCTCTGAGGTGGGGGAAAAGTATGTGTCTGTCTGTCTGTCTCAAGGTTACCAATGTTTTACAACATAGCACGTGACTATCAACAAATCTAACTTTTTATAAAATGTGCTCAAGCAGCTCACTGAAATGGCAGGGCTTTTTATGCTCAATTTAAGTCACTGGTAGGAATAAAATAGGAACAGTGGCATAATCCTATAAGGGTGGCTTATATAATTTTTATTATATTACACTCAAGATAATTGCCAAGCTAAATATTATGAATGCTGAAATATCACAATGCAAGAAATTATCCTTATAAGTACCTCAGAACCATTAAATTTTAAAACTGAAAAAATTGTTTTTTATTACTGCCAAAATATCTCATTTAAAAGTCATCTGAAGACATTTTCAGACCTTTGGTTTTCTGCTTGTGTTTTTAATCTGTCCTTAGACTAGATTTGCCATACAAACCAAATCTTAAATAGCTACAAATTAACATCAGCTACTCTAATGGCATCTAAATTATAAACACATTTTGACTTTAAGTAGAATCCAGAAAAATGAAACTAATGAACCAAGTGATCCTGTTATATTTCACATTAAATAGTTCACATCGGATACTGAATGCTGCACACCTTCCGTGGACTGGAGAGTAAAGCACACAAAGGTACGGCCGGACAGCATCCTTAATACGTGCAGCTCTACGTGGGGGAGCTGCCGCAGTCACTCAAACGAGAATGACACTGCAGTCACACACCCCGGGCGCCAAACCCTTTCCAAGCGTCTGAGGAATCCTCAGTGCAGTAGACGCCCCCAGGGGAGGACGGGGCGTGTGTCCAGCACCTCACTCTCCGCCACCCCTCCGCTGCCCCCTCCCTGCTGGGTCTCCGTGCCGCACGCTGCCACACTGGGCGGGAGCTACCTGCAGACACAGGAGGTGCTGGGGGAAGGGACCCGCACCGGGCACCTGCAAGGCTGCCTCCCGCCGGCCCCCCCGCCCCCACCCAGGATGCCGGGCAAGAGGGTCAGGGACCAGAGCCGGGCAGCCCTGAAGCATCCCGGGACACCGTCCTGCAAGTCTGTAAGCCACGTACCACATACACTCCGTGTGCACTTTGCACCCCTCTTCTTCGGTGCCTACATGTAACCCCGGGAGGTTGCCCAGGTGGGTGACACTACTGCTCTGTTACAGATACAGAAACTGAGGCTTTAAGATGGACTTACCCAAAGTCACACAGCTAGAAAAAGGCAAACCTTAAAAGTCTAACCCCGATGTGGCTACAAGCCGGTGTGGATGTGGCCAGGCACGCCCGGAGCCCAGGTGAGGAAGCCCAGGAAGCGGCTTGCTGTCTTCCTCCAAAACCAGAAAGGCCTTGCTTTGAAGACCCTGACCATAATCTACAGGTTAAAATGGCTTTTAATTTAATATCGGTTTGGGACTATCGCCTTCAAAGGATTAGGGGAGAACTCTAGTTTAATTCTAAACTAAAGCTGTGAAGAGTCACTAAGTTTTCTCCTGAAGAGAAAACTGCGGATGAGAACTGACATTTACACCGCTGCTAACTAACCTTAGCCCATCTGAATATCAGAACCACCGTGTCTGGTAGAAGTTCAATTCAGTTCAATTCAATCTGCTTTGTCCCAGGGAGTGAGCAGAGTCTTCCAGAACCGGAAGAAAATAAGCCCACTCTCTGCCTTGCCCTGAAAACTCTCCCAAAAACACTTAAAAAGAATGGCTGACATGATTTTTAAAAATTCAGTCTACTCTATGGGCCCCTTGGGTGGCTCAGTTGGTTAAGCAACTGACTTTTGGTTTTGGCTCAGGTCATGATCTCAGAGTTCATGAATTCGAGCCCCACATCAGGCTCGACGCTGACAGCATGGAGCCTGCCTGAGATTCTCTCTCTCCGCCTCTCCCCTACTTGTGCTCTCTCCCTTTCTCAAGACAAATAAACTTTAAAAAACAGATTAATTAGGGCACCTGGGTGGCTCAGTCGGTTAAATGTCTGACTTCGGCTCAGGTCATGTCTCATAGTCCGTGGGTTCGAGCCCTGCGTCAAGCTCTGTGCTGAGAGCTCAGAGCCTGGAGCCGGCCTCAGACTCTGTCTCCCTCTCTCTCTGCCCCTTCCCCATTCATTCCTGTCTCTGTCTCTCAAAATAAAACAAAGACATAAAATAAATAAAAATAAATAAAAATTAAAAATAGGCTAATTAATTGAAACAGTAAAATTCAATCTACACTATTTCATGGAACCTAACATAGTTCTTTGCCCCGTTTGGTTAACAGAGCATTCTACTTCTTAGGAAAAGCACCAGATGAAATAGTAGACTTGCATCTAAGGACGATGTATTTGAAATAACGTGTTTATACACACACACACACACACACACACACACACACGTGCACCCCTAGGGCACAGAGTTGAACTGATGTAAATTGCACATACTTTTGATGTACCTCCACCGCTTCATAAATGCCTGGAAAAATTAGCTTAATTGTTTATACAAGACTTGAAATATGTTTTTACATGTGTTCACTTTCCCAAAAGCATATACAGGTAATCAGACCGCATTCCTGGTCATGAGACTCTCCCAGCCCTGAAGTGCTCGTGCTAGAGAAGAGAGCTGAGGAGGGGCCGACAGAAGCCCCGCTACCCCGGGCAGTGGAGACGGAAGCCACCACAAACGTAACACAATTCAAAGCCCAGCACAATCCCGGTGAGTAACTTCGTGGGTCTCCTGGGCCACAAGCAGAAGGGGTGGCCCCCTCTGGGAAGCAGGCCTGCCTATCCGCACAGACTACGTCCATTCTCCCCCAGTGCAAACCCCCAAGAAAAGGCAGGGTCTACAGTGTGGGCACCTTGGTGCGCCTGATGTACAAAAAGCAAACTAACGTATGAACCCATTAAGGACTCTCAAACACGGTCACATTTTCAGCTTCTCGTTCTGAATTCCTTGCTTAGTTCCTTACAGTGGTGAATCATCAAGTGCTATCTTTTGGCAGACACTACACTACTTTCTAGAAGCAGAAATGATTACGAATATGCTCAGGGGCCTCAGCAAAGTCCATCCTTCGGTCTCTCCCTTCCCTCATTCTGTCCTCCCTTCGTAGGCTCAACTCCACAAATGACAATGAACGAGAACCCGCAGAACAGATTGCCAGTTCACACGCACTGGTTTTGTTTCCAGTCAGCTCTTAGGTCCACGCTATCCTCAGAGACAGGTGTCTAGGAGCTTGAATATGGCAGCGGCCCCCGTGCCCTGAAGCGAGCCGGCTCACGGGGACCGAACTCCACAAAACACAAGACACCGCTCCCAGGTGGTCCACTGTTTTGCGGAAACATATCCTATTCAGAGACACGTGAGGATGGAGACCAAATTTCATCACACTAATACTAAAACTATTTAAGTTCAGGGCGCCTGGGTTAAGTGTCTGCCTCCCGATTTCGGCTCAGGTCATGATCTCGCAGCTCGTGGGATGAAGTCCCATGTCGGGCTCTGCCCTAACAGCAAGGAACTTGCTTGGAATTCTCTCTCTCTCTCTCTCTCTCTCTCTCTCTCTCNACAAGCATGTGTGCACATGCTCTCTCAAAATAAACGTGTTTTTAAAAATAAATAAAAACAGTTAAGTTCACTTTGATCACTTTTTACCGTACACTTCACGCTGTATTTAGCTACCGCTGGTACGGCCAATAGCAAGTTTGATCCTTAGACTGGAAAGGTGACACACACGCACTTTGGCTCTGGAAAAGCAATTTATACTGAGTTTGCATTTACCTTTCTACAACTCTAGAGATGTTACTATTAAATGCAACTACCTATGCTATTCCTATGAATTTAAAAAGTCAAAACTGCAACAGACTGAAAGGAAGATGTGTCTTTATCCAACACTGGACAATCTCAAGTGTCTGTGTAGAAAGGGGAACAGAACAATTTAAAGAAAAAAAATCAATTTGTAAAGAGCTCGGTGATAAAGCTAATTTATACACTTGAAGCAGGCAAGTTCTCTAGAACTCAGCGACTGTGAGTCTAGCAAATTTAGTTGGCAATAAATGCTTAATGATGAACTACTTTAGTCCCGTAAAAACTCATTCACTTCTTACAGGAGGCAGAATTCCAAGATGGCCCTGTGAGCTCCGCTTCCTGGCCCCTGGGGACCCTGGGGACCTGTGTCTGCTACGCAACAGGACAGGGCAAAGGGAACAAGACCCTGTAGGTGCGACTAAGGTACCAAATCAGTTGGTTTTAAGCTACTCAAGGGGCAGATTTCCCTGGGTACGCACGGCGTCATTAGGGGAGGTTTGTAACGAGGGTGTGGGCTCTTCCTGAGGGTCAGAGAGTCTCCGTTGCTGGTGCCGAGGAAGCAAGGACCAGAGTGCGGTGACCGCAGTGGGGAACCCACCGTGGTCAGAAGCTGCAGGCAGCCTCGAGGGGTGGAGGGGCCTGGGTGACGGCCGACAGAAGCTGAAGCCCCTGGCCAGACAGCCACAGGAAGTGAATTCTGTCAACAAGCAGCATGGACTTGGAAACCGATTCTTCCCCGGCTAAGCCTCCAGATGAGAACGCAGGCCTTGCCCCTGACCGCAGCCTTGTGAGACTCTGGCTACTGGACCCAGCGAGGCCGTGCTCAAACCCCGACTCACAGAAACGAGGAGATAAGGAAGGAGTATTGTTTCACCCAGGAAATGTGTGATGATTTGTTCCACAGCAGTTAACACCTAATGCCCCCTTTCCCACACTAGACATTTCTCCTCGCATATAAACACAGCACACACATACTTCTTTACGCCTTCGGGAGGCTGACGCTGCTGATGGGAACTCTGAGAATTTTTGTGCCGAGCACCGTTCCAGGCTCACGACAACCTTGGGAAATCACCCCCATTTTACAAATGGGAAAACTAAGGCACATGAAGAGATTTTAATCAGTTTGCCCAAGGTCACAAAAAGTTGGTTGTAAGAAGAGCCAGGGTTCAACCCAGGCCACCTCTCTGGACGACCCACATCTCGGCCACACCTGCTCCTAACACCTGTTACAGTCTCTCCAGAAAGGAGGGAGCCGTGGGGCAGGGACAGCTGGGCGCGGCTGCCCGAGGCAGGCTGGAGCCCGGCGCCGCTGCACAGCCAACGGCCACCGGCGTGACCGCAGGGAGAGGGTCTGTACGAGGAAATCGCTCAGTTTTCAAGTAAAAAATACAAGAAACTCCACTCTAAACAATATGAAAGGCTCCTGATGGTTATTTTCAGAGAAACTTCTCTGCACGTTAGAAACAGTCTGTTTAACACTTAAAGGGGATGGTGTCCCCATGACTCGTTCCAGCTGGAATTACACATGAAACAGAAGACACCAAAGCAATTAAGTATTTTATAAACACTGCTGAGGGGTCAAAAAGAGGGAGGTTCATTCACTGACTAATAACGCAGTAATAAACAAACAGCAATGTTATGCAACTGAGAAAATTATTATAATTGAATCTACACAGCTGGGCAAGAATAGAAGCCTGGTTATGTATATTAGCTCACAAACGCTTCGTGGGGGTAGGTTTTAGTTTTAGAACTGTTTCTGATTTGAGTCTCTTTTATAAAGTCAGATTTTTTCCCCCTTAGCTGGTTATAATTCCACAATCACAACTGCAGAGCAGGAAATGACGAACTGCCCACCAGTTTGCTGTTCCAGTCATGCTATGGAGGAATGAACGTGCGCACAGTGATTAGGAACTTAAACTTTCTGGAGCTGTATTCATTTCAGATGAGGACGCTGTACCTCGTTCATGCCCAGCAGTATGAATAACGAATGACTGTGACGTGGTAGCGCGCTGGGCGGAAAAGCCCGGAACAAAGTAGCTTTTCACACATTCACATTTAGCTCCTGTGGTGTTCCCGAGTTTCCTTCGCACCTTGAGATCTTCCCCTTTGCAGAAGATGGGCAGAGAAGTACTGCCAACTACCACAGTTAAATTTACACAGACATGTCACAAAAAGAGTGACTCCTAGAGTTCCCTTGAGTTGAAGTCACAGCATTTGAATTGGAGAAACATTATTCTCTTGGGTTCAAGACTACGCTTGGTAAAAGCCCACCATCCTCCCGTCAATTAAATGTAGTTAAAATACACACCAAAACAAAGTAAGTTTCTTTTGCGAAAATATCCTATCCAGATGTCATCCTTATCACCACATGGATTTCTTTTTCTTAGTTAAACGCCTGAATCTGAACAAGTCAGTGATCTATGTCAAGTTCCCTTCTGCATAAAAACCTAACTAACTTCAAACACAAATGGATGATTAGCTAACCATCAGGGCAGAGGTACAAATGTATCTTCAACAGGCACACATTTTACATCAATGATATCTATTTTTATGAGATAAAAGTACTAAAGCTTTAATGGTGGCAATTAAAACAGCCAAGAGTTTGAGTAGCTCGATGGCTGAGTCACAGACCTTTTACCTATAATGGGATCCATTATATCCCTGAACTCAGTTTGAGGGAGTAAAAGAGGAACAGATTTTTAAATATGGTTATAAAACAGCAGTCCCCTCTGAACTAAGCTGTTTCAGTTTCAAACTGCTGTGTGATTTACCCTGGGCCTTCATGTCAACATCCACTGCGCAACCTTCTTTACAGGCCTTAGATACTTGTATCTATTTGAAAGTATTTGAACAATCTGAAAATGCTACAAAGATGCTATTGTATAACAACTTGTATGTAAGTAATTTGTTTCTATTTTAACTTATTTATGCTGAAACAATCCATCTGGTTTGAAAATGTGGAACCGGAGATGACTTCTGACAAAATCATCATTTGTGCCTAAAATCTAAGTATTTACACTATGATAGTCTCTTTTAAGGCACCATATAGAGCGAACAAATAATTGTTCGCAGTAAGACGGTGTGTTTCGGCAATAAAGAACACCAGCCAGCAAGAGGGTGGGGATTTTTCATGATAATTTAACACTGCTTCTCAAAGTGTGAGGATAACAAGCCCTGAGCTGCAAAACGTAATATTCCTCTAATGTCTGGCCCGACACCAACCACTTCTCCAATTCAAGAACCTAAAGATGTTCTCTCCAGCTTCTATCAGAGCAAATTCAGAAACGGAATCAGAACCTGTCTTGGGGACGATCTCACAAGCTTTTGTGTCTGTTACCATCACCATCTCCAGGGACCGCTGGCAAACAGGAAACAACATGCAGAATGGATTTACCTCCAACTGGGAACGACCCAGCTAACAGGACGGCAGGGCAGCCCGAGTGGCCTTGGCTCGGGTGGCCGCGGTCCTCAGGGGTACGTGGGCCCGCAGCCTCACTGAGCACCCCAGCATTGGCTGAAGGGTGCCAGACGCTGACTCACGCATATTCCTTTATGTGCTGGCAGCTCTTTTCAGACAAGTTGTCAGAAGGAAGAACAGCAGGATGGACCGGAACACTCACTATCAGGGCTGGGTTTTGACCATTTACTCTGTGGGGCTTTAACAATCAAGTGGCAAGCCAATCATCTCAAAATCTGCAAGATGAGGAAGGTGGGTGAGCCGATCTATAAAATCTCTTCTAACTCCACGACTCGGGTCTCTGCTGTTAAAATCGGACTTGAGCCCTGCTCAAATGGTAACTGCTCCAGTCGTCTAAGAAGAAGTGAGTATTTGTAAAGGTGGACTGGGGACGTGAAGACAATTTCAGATGGGAATATTAAGAAAGTTTCTCGGATAGACACAGAAACTAAAACTGATTTGAAAAGCTATGCCAGAAAGCACAAAATTAAATAAGATATACCAGAATTGCTGTAACAAAATGCTAATAAACAACTTGCTTTTCCCATTAAAAAAAAAAAAAAGAGGAAACTCAGAACAGTATTCCAATCCTACATAACCTCACTTCCTCGACACAGAACACCTACTGGGCTTGCCCACAGTAAACTCAGCCTCTGCTCGACACCACGTGTCGTAAAGTAATGCCGATCGGACAGCTCGGGGTGCACAAACGGTCGTGCTTAGGCATATGAACTGCACCCCGGTACGTGCGCCTCTGGAGCTGTCGATCCGAACCCAACACCCCTGCAGAGGTGACAGGGAAAAGGGAAGAACAAAGGAAAGGCAGAAAGAACAAAACCCAGAAGTCACCAGCAGGAGCCCCGAGAAATCGAGAAATCACGTTCGGGAGCGACATGTCCCACCCGATAAGGTGTGCTGGCACTTAGTGCCGAGTCCAGGGAAGGAAGGACAGATGCCGGTCGGGGACCCAGACTCCTTGGGGCACAGCTGAGGGCGCCCGCTGCGGGGGAACAGACACGCTGCCGGTGCTGTGAGCCTTGCACGCCACCAGACCCCAGGCAGGCAACTCCGTGCTGGCCCCTCCCCAGACACATGGCGCCCTGTAGCCACACGCTAGTAGTTTCAAGTAAGCCTGGCCCCGCTCCCGAAAGAAGTCGGCCACGCAGAACGATGTAGCCGTATCCTGCACGTTTATCTGCCAACCTACTTTTGAGTTAGCCTCCTGCCTTTACACACTTCCCTCCACCTACATTCAGTGTCTCAAAATATTTATCAAGCCTTTCTTGAGCCCATGTCTCCCTCCAGCCCCCGCCATCTTGCCTGCTCCCTCCTGGAGCAGGGACACGGTCTGGCGTCCTCCGCCCCTCCACTCACCGCCGACTCCGTCCTGACCACGCCAACGTCTCGTCAGGGGGCCTCCGGGGCTCCTGGGCCTGTCACTGCACCTGACCTGACAACGGAGCCCGGACTTCTCCACGCGACCTCCACCTCCAGCACAGCGTCTCCCCTCCTACCTTACGGGCTCTTTCTTTACTGGTTTCTCATCAACTTCTCAACCTGTGACCGCCGAGACGCCCCCAGCCTTCATGCTGGGCTCTCAGCTCTGTCCAGGCCTCCTCTCTCTTCAGGCACCATTGCCCTAAACACGACCTACAGACGAAGGATACCCGCAGTTCCTTCTGGAACCCAGACCACCCCCTGACCACCACACTGCTCTATCCAAGTGTCTACCTGACACGCCCACTTGGATGCCCCAACAGGTGCCTCCGGTGTAAGTCATTCTGAACTGTCTCCACCAAACCCCAGCTGCACACAGGATCACTGTGGCGGCAGACGCAGCCCAAAACACGGAGTACCCCTGGCTCCTCGCCTGGCCTCCCTCAATCCCGTCTGTGAAGTCCTGCTGGCCGCACCTTCCACACACACACAAAACGCCCTTCGACAACCTCCCCCCACCTCGTCCAGGGACTGTGACACCCCACCCGGGCTCCTGCGGCAGCCATCGTAGCTGATCCGAATCCTTGCTTTGCCCTCTGCCCCAGTCTACTGACTGATTTTTAGAAATTTAAATCAAACCACCTCACACCTCTACTCAAAACCCAGGTGGCTCAGTGTTATGCATCCAACTCCTGATTGCAGCTCAGCTCATGATCTCACGGTCATGGGATCAAGCCCTGTGCTGGGCTCTGCGCTCACAGCTAGGAGCCTGCTTGGGATTCTCTCTCTCCGTCTCTCTCTGCCCCTCCCCCACTTGTAGGTGCACACTCTCTCTGTCTCTCTCAAAATAAATAAAAACAATAACAAGCCCTCCAATATTTGCTCGCTTCATTCACAGTAAAATCTAGAGTCCTCACCACAGCCCGCAAGGCCCTACATGAGGGGCTCCTGCCCCTTCCCTAACTCACCTCCCACAACCCTCCTCTGTGCTCTCCCACCCCAACCACGGAGATTCCTTGTTTACAAACAACAGAGAATAAAGGCCCTTCTACCTCAGGGCCTTTGCACAGGCTGCCTCTGCCCTCAGAGCTCTTTACCCAAACATCTCCACAGCTATCTCCCTTGGCTTCCTTCAAGGAGGCTCAGGCAGTAACAGATTAAAGGAAATAGGACACAGCGCTAATACTTGCTGGGTTTAGTGAAGGACATACAGGTGCTCATTGCATTATTCCTTCAACTCTTCTGTAGGTTTAAAATTTTTCAAAAATCCAGGTTGGAGGGGGAAACCTCTTTGCTACCACAACGTTATTCTCTCTTCTACCTCGTCTTTGCCCATCCCTCCCTCATTCGCAGCAGCAGCAGATGCTTCCACCCGACACTGGATACCCCCTCGGGCACCTTGACATTCTCAGGCCAAAGATCACAATCACCTTCCTCCGCTAAAAACTTGCCTTCCTCCCTTGGTCGCTGCCGGTACGCTTCCCAGCCACGCAGCCACGCTCCTTCCTCACCTCGCCGCCCCGTCCGCACGCCTCCAGGCCAGGCCAGCCCCAGAGGTCTTCCTCCGGCTTCTTCCTCCCGGGCTGGCCTTCCCGGGGGCCTCTGTGCACTGTGGCGGAGAGATCCTTCTAAACCCCCTTGCTGCTTCGCTTTGTACGATTTGTCAACGATCCCCATCAACTACATTTGGAGCTGAGACTCTCAGCGTGGCTGGTCAGGGCCTGCGCTGTGCCCGCCGAGTCCGTGTCCCGCCTCTACCACGTGCTGACAAACGCAGCACTTCGGGCTTTCCCGGCTTAGCGCCTGCGGACATGTCACTCGCCTGCCTGGAATGCTCGCTCCTACCTCTCTCTTCCCAGTTAAATCCTACTCAATCTTTGAACTACAACTGGACGTAACGTCTTCCCTGATCTCTCCAGGTGGAGTCAAATTCTCTTCCACTTAAGAGTACCATTTATCACACTGCTCGACTACTTATTATTAGATCCTTCTAGCCCTCTGCACCGTGAGCCCCTGAAGGAAAGCAACATGCTATGCCCATTTCTACGAATATAGTACATGTACATGCATGCGTGTGTGTGTGTGTGTGTGTGTGTTCCTAACTCCCAAAGCAGGGACTGAAATATACATAGGCTTAGTATTTACTGACTGAATGTCAAAGTCTTTCCGAGCCTCACTCAGGTGTAACAGACATCACACCCTACCTTCCGTCCCGATCACAGGCGTGCCCGCCACCTTCAGACCTTGTACCTCTGAGGTGCGGGAAGAATGCCTTCGGCCGCTGCGGACCTGACAAATGCACGCACAAATAAGTGCGCACTGGGTCGGCTGCTCCAAGGCAAGGCGGGCACGTTTGCTATCTTTCAACAGGACGTGTGTTGTGTCTGCACTAACTTGTCCATCACTCTTTTCCCCAACTCAAACATCACTTCTCCTCTCTTCTCCTCTTGGCCCAATGAATAATTACCTACTCCCGTACACGTCTGCATTTCTCTCTTTTCATCACAGTTACATCATTGTATACACGGGCCTTTTTAAAGGGGAGAGCGGCTTATTTTTATACTTCCTCGACCTCACAGAGTGACTGGCACCTTGTAAATGCACAATGTTCCTGATGAATGGATGGATGGATGGACGGACAGACGGATGGATGGACGGATGGAGCTATCACCTCACCTCCGAATTTCCTAAATATGACTCAACGAGCAACAAATGCTGCCTCTGGACTCTGAGCGGAGATCACTCATCACATTCCCAGCAGCAGCGCCCTGGAAAGACACCTAGAGAAAGTGCTCAGCATCTGCCCTCTGAAAACGAAAGCTGTACACTTTCTAGTGATTGCTGAAAGTACACTGATCATGTATTTTTATCAAAAATGGCTTATGACTTTAGTGAACATACATTTTAAAATAAACTTTAAAACTCTACTGGCTTATGAACTGTGAAATTCTTCAGTCATTTTAGATGGAAGGTTAAAACACGTTTGCAAATTTAGTCACACGTATGCTTCTCCTTTTTGCTCTGACCACAACCCACCTCCTGGGGGGAGGGGTTATTATCTGTCTTCCCCTGAAGCCCAGGAAGACAGCCCTTGAGCCAGAGAGGATGCCTGAGTGGGTGCTTGGCCCAGGGGGTCGCTGCTGGGTACGCAGAGCTTCATTTCCACCCACCACACCGCAAGCTCGCACAGCTCCCTACCCACGAAGCCCGAGGTCCTAACTAACCCTCCGACTCCAAGGCCCAACTCACCATCTTCACTTCCTGCCCCTCTATTCTTGAAAACAAACAAAAAAGTTTGTGTTCTTTCTCCTGAATTCTTCTACCTAACTGTTGAGGCCACCACTCACGCACCCAAGAAGGAAACGTGGGGTGTTCTCACCTCTCAGACGGGACTCACCCCGGCCCAGGAGGAGGCTCCACAGGAGGTCCCCGAATGTCGTTGTCCCCAGAGCCCTCCCCCCCGCCCCATGCACGCTGCCGCCGCCTCTTTTCCAGACCCATTCCTCCCCCACTGACTTTTTCACATGCCCGACGTGCCACATAGCTACCAAGCACTTGGAACGTGTCAGGTCTGAACTGACAAGCGCTAGAAGAATAAATACAGCAACAAAAGGAAACTGCCTCCATCTCATTAATAGTTTTACATTAAATACTCTTTGTTGAAAGGATAGCCAACTATTACATGCTCAAAAAATATGTTTGAAATATTACAGTAAATACAATATATTAAAATCAATTTCACTGTTTTTTTTTTTTTTTTGCTTTTTTAACATGCCTGGATTTTATACAACCTGCGTGGCTCACATCCTGTGCGCCTGGACAGCACTGCCCAGGGACACCTCTCCGCCCCTCTGTTGGCCGCACCCCTGCACTCTCGTCCTCCAAGCTGCTGCGCCGCGCCCCGCGGTCCCAGCGGGCTTCCACACACTGGGTGCACCCCGGCCCAGGAGGAGGCTCCACAGGAGGTCCCCGAATGTCGTCGTCCCCAGAGCCCTCCCCCCACACCCCCTCTCTCCCACACCTACTGCACACGGGACGAACACCTGGAGAACGTATGTGTCGCGCTCTGATGGGTGTGAAAGAAGATGGGGGACGGGAGCCCTGACCTCACTCACTTTAGAACACACAGGAAGCGACGCATGTTAGTAAAAATATAGTCACGGTCGGAGTAGTAATAGAGCCACGTCCAGACAAAGTAGGCACCGGCCGCAGCCGTACGCGCACTACGTGTGTCACCTCACCCGACCCTCCTGACAGCGCCGTGAGAGACACTAGTGAGTCCCGTCTGAGAGGGGAGACACTGAGGCCCGGAACTCACCAGGGTCACACAACTTCCCAGTGACGGGAGCAGGACTCCCAGGCCACGCTGCTCAACACTGTGCCGTGCGGCCTTCCGAGGGGAGGGGTGGGGCGCGGGAGCCCGCGACCCGCCGTGGGGCTCAGAGGAGCCGGCCAGAGCCCACCCGGGGACGGCAGGAAAGGCTTTGCAGAGGAAGAGATTTCTAAACGTCAGGTGGGTGTTCTGGGCCAAAAGCCCAGGGGTGAGGAGGTCTGGAAGAGACGAAATCGGTTCACGGGGCCTGAGAAGACGACAAGGGGCTGCAGCTAGAGGAAGACAGGTCTCTATTTGTGGTTTAAGAATAAACTTTTTGGGGGAGGTGCCTGGCTGGCTCGGTCGGAGGAGCATGCGACTCTTGACATAGGGATTGTGAGTTCGAGCCCCACGTTAGGTGTAAAGGTTACTTAAATAAATAAAACTTTAAAAAGGGGGGCAGGGGGGAGCTTTTTGCGAGAACGTGCACAGAGAGTCCATGAAGACACAAGACGGGTGAGGCCCCAGAGGTCGGGTGAAGCGCTGACTGCAAGGGGACACAAGCAGGCCCCTCCCACGGCAAACGGGGACAAGGTAAGAGAAGGGAACCCCGCGATCTTCATTCCTCATCCTGGTGGCCCAGCCAGAACCTTCCGTCTCTTACCGCAGGGGAACCGGGACATCCCTAGTCCTCGAGAAGGAATTCCCAGGCAGAGGTCTCCAGCAGCACTGGCCAAGGGCTTCTGAGGGTTTTACTAACTCCACACAACTGGGACACGCATCTAAACTTTAAAGAAAATTTCTGATTACGAGGCTGTGAAGCAAAAACGTTATGAAGCCACTGGCACAAGTACTTCCCCAAGAGCACAAGCCAAGTGTGCCAACAGAGATACAAAGTACCTATTTGCTTGGAGCAGGGGACTGAAAAACCAAACAGCTAAGCAAACATGATGCACCTAAGCGGCCTGCAAAATTTACACCCATTTTATTTATATTTCTTAAAAATGTATGTTTATTTATTTTTGAGACAGAAAGAGACAGAACGCAAGTGGGGAAGGATCAGAGGGAGAGAGGGAGACACAGACTCTGAAGCAGCTCCAGGCTCTGAGCTGTCAGCACAGAGCCCGACGCGGGGCTCGAACCCACGAACTGTGACATCATGACCTGAGCCGGGCGGACACTTAACCGACTGAGCCACCAAGGTTCCCCCAAATCCATTTTAAAGGTGAAAGAATGCTTTTAAAAGAATTTAAAAGATTTCAAAGAAGTGCTTATCTTGCCAATTCAAGCAACACCACAGACCCCTTCCCCCCGGCCCCCACCTCGGGTTCATTCTCCTTTGCTTTTAGTGGAAGCGGACAACGGGTAAGGGGGAAAAGCAATGCACAAAACCTGAGATGATCCCTATCCAAGGCCTTCGTGGGAATCTGACTTCTCACCTCGACTGAAAGCTTTCTACTGCTGTGCGGTACCGTGGAAGTACAGTAACTTGCTTGTCAAGTGGACAAAATCCCATAAATCTCTTCAGAAGCTTTAAGATGGCTATTTCCACATGTTTAAAGATGCCGTCCGCTGGAGGAAGGAGCCTAGACACTGCAGGTACTGCCGTGCCACCGACTAACTGCAGCCATTTTATCGGCATGCTATTCGTCCAAACCTCACATTTACGGCGCCGAGCACTGCACTAACACATGCACACACGCTCGCTCCTGAGATCACAAGTCAGAGAAGTTTAGGAGGGTTTTTCTTACCCATCTTTGTCTCAAGAGCCAATCCCGCCTAGTACATGGCAGATACTAAGTGCTATTATAATGACCCCTGGTGAACTGCTACTCAAATGCAGAATTCTGCTAAAATTCAACAAGGGTTAATTTGTTACATTGTAGGGGTATAAGGAAACCTGAAAACGGTGGCCTTTAGGACTGAGAGGGGTAAGGGGCGCCTGGCTGTCAGTCACGCAGAGCGTGCGACCCTTGATCTCGGGGTTGTGGGCCCGAGCCCCACGTTAGGTGTGAAAGATCACTTAAAAACAAAATTTTAAAAAAGGCGGGGGGGGGGGTTGCGCCTGGGTGGCTCAGTGGGTTAAGCATCTGACTTCGGCTCAGGTCATGATCTCACGGTTCGTGGGTTCGAGCCCCGGGTCGGGCTCTGTGCCGACAGCTCAGAGCCTGGAGCTGCTTTGGATTCTGTGTCTCCCTCTCTCTCTGACCCTCCCCTGCTCACACTGTCTCTCTCTCTCTCTCTCTCTCTCTCTCTCGGATATAAGTAAAACGTTAAAAAAAAAAAAAAGACTGAGACAGGTAAGAGTCTGTCTTCATCTTATTCAACCTCACAGTAGCACCTGACACAACCCGTTACTCTCTGCTTACACCACCCCGTCCACACTCGGGCGCAGGACACGCACCCTGGTGGCGTTCCACCTCCCCGACTACGCTTCTCGTAGTTCCCGGGATCCCTGGTCTAGAACAGTAAGTGAGGGGCTGCACAAGGGCCCCACCCCCATGTTTCTCCTCCACCCGTCCACCCTAAACAACCCCTTCCAGGCTGGTGACAGAAAACGCCATTTGTACCACGAGAACTCTATTTCCTCCCCTAAATCCTAAAGTCCCGTATGTGACTGCTTATCTAAAACACCTACTTGAGTCTAGTTAGTAAGCACCACCAAATTAACATGTCTGGATCCAATGAGAGTTTTGGGCCCTCACCTCGTTCTCCCAACTGCTTAAGCTAAAACCCTCTCAAACGCCACTTCCAATCCATCAGCAAATGCTGTCAACGCTACCTTGAAATCTGTCCCCACTTCCTACTCCCACAACCCTAACTGAAGCTACCATTATATCTTGCCTGAGCAACTGTCCCCTTGCGTTCCACATTTGCCCTATCTAGACCTCATAGAAGAGAGCAGAGTTAGCCTGCTAAAATACATAATATATCACATCGTCCTCAAAACTCCTCCGAAACTTTCTATCTCACTCGTCGGAAAATCTAAACCCCTTACCCTGTGGCTCACAATACCCTACTTGATCTGACCACCAGGTGCTCCTCTTACCCAAAGCCCTCACCACTCCTCACTCACTATACTCCAAATACGCTGGCCTCTCAACTGCCCCTCAAACATACCACGCACATTCCTGCCTCAGGGCCTTCGCACAAAATACATTCACATCCACCAGATATTTACGTAACTTGCTTGCTCCCTTCATTCAGGTTTTCTGCTCAGTGTTACCCTCCAAGGATGCATTCCTTACCCAACTTCCCATAATATCACTCTGTAGTTCACTATCCCCTCCCCTCATCCAGTTTTATTTTTCTTCAGAACTCGTATCACTTAGTATTTTACACACACACACACACACACACTGGTTAGCTGGTTGGTTGCCTGACTAGAATGTTAATTTCATGATCACTGCTATGCTCATTGCTATGCCTAGAACAATCCTTGGTACAGAACAGGCAATAATACATATTTATTGAGTGTTGTTCAATTAATAAAATAAATAGATAAGAGGAATATCCACCAAAGCAATGTATCCTAAAGAATAGTAAAGAGGTACCTAAGTAAGTCCTGAAAACACTAACAGCCAAGTGCACTCAAGAAAAATAAAGTAGGGGCACCTGGGTGGCTCAGTCGGTTAAGCGTCTGACTTCGGAGCCTGGAGCCTGTTTTGGATTCTGTGTCTCCCTCTCTCTCTCTCTGCCCCTCCCCTGCTCACACTCTCTCTCTCTCTCCCCCCCTCTCTCCCTCTCTCTCTGTCTCTCTCTCTCTCTCTCAGAAATAAATAAAACATAAAAAAAAAAGAAAGTAAATGAAACGTTACATAATAATCAAGTTTATCAAACCTAATCAGAAGAAAGAAGGTATGAACAGGAAAGGTACAGTCTGCTAGGGAGCCACAGGACATTTGTTTAAGCCCTTTAGTCAACAAGGTCCAAATGATACAAGGGATCAAGGAAAACTCAACCAAGAAGAGCAGCTCAGCCACATGGCAGAGATCAGTCCTAAATGAAATAAACTTCAAGAAAACGGACACCCTTTGTTGCAACTATATTCTCACCAAAGTCTGATTACGAAACTGGGCTCCCGTGTACGTTGACAGCAAAAGAAGTGACAGTGGAAACTAAATTTGTAAGTAACGTAAACTTCCGAGTGGCCTCCCCTGTCTTTCTAAATCCAAGTACCGTCTCATCGAACTGGGCCAATCCCAATACTCTCATCACCTCTGACTGTGGATCTCGTCCAGATTTCCACAGTTAGGAGCCTCTGTGATGCTCTGTAACCCAAACAAAATGGCTTCTCTTTGTGCCGTAACCTGCCCGCTGTTTGCTCTTTACCAACATTTACTGCCCACGCTTACTACTCAGTACTAGCGACAAGCGAGACGGGGGGCAGGAAGAAGGTACTGTTTATCTTTACGTTCTCCACATTTACTGCGTAGCTGCCGGCCACTAAACGTTTCACGGATGGAGGAAGGAAGGAAGAAGGAACACACCACTAGGGCCGGGCCACCCTCTGAGGCCCACCTGAGCAGCACGCTCCTCTCCCTCTAAATAGTTACTAAAGAGTCTTGGTTACTCTCTTCTAAATAAGTGGATGCAGCAAAGCGGCCTGGTCAGTTACCTAAGTCGTCACAGCGCGTGTACTAGCAGGCGACGCGACCCAACCACCTACGGGCACGCAGGATCTTCTACAGAGCGACAATGGCAGTGACCTGCTCTCAAGTCCTCTCAGGCCAAAACCACCCCCACCCTGTTCTAGCAGTCAGGCCCCCGCAGCCCCCAAGCCCATGGGAGTCCCTAATAAGCTTCCTCGCAACTCCGGCCGTGAGGCCCCAGCCAGCAGCTTGTGCGTCTCTGATTAGATAACGTTTGGGGAACACGGGTGTGCAGAAGATGGGAGGAGGCCACAGCAGAGTCAGCCCGACATTCTAGTGGTCTTCAAAGCAGGACACGTGCCACCCTGGAGAAGTCCGAAGAGTGTCCAATGGACAGGGAGAGTCTGAGGATCATTTTCCAATTTCCTAAGGAGCACGCGCTCTACTGAAAACCACCAGCCTCCTGCTGCGTCTCCTTTTCACAGTTGTTTCTTTTTACCAAAATGCCTTTCATCCCAAACCTTAATACAGTACACTGGCCTGGGGGAAAATAAAAAAACATCTGGGGCACCAATCAAGTGTGACTTGAGAATGAATACCTTCCGCTGAAGGAGGTGTAAAGAAATGATGGTCATACCAGCATGTTAATGCATTTACTCTCCCTGAAAAACCTAAAACAAAAATTTTTTTGAATTTTCAAAATTCTTTTAAGGGACAGAGGACTTTTGAGTAGAACCGCTCCATCAAATATGACTAGAACTGCACTGTCCAATACAGTAGTCAGTAGCCAGATGTGGCTATTTAAGGTCAAATGGATTCAAATTAAAGAAAATTTAAAATTTGGTTGCTCGGTCACTCCAGCCACGTTTCAAGTCTTCATGACCACAAGTGTTTATGCGTCTTGTCATAATGGGCAGCGCACAGAACATTCCCATCATCCCAGAAAACCCCACTGCACAGAGCGACCCTGGAATTTTGATCAGTTGTTGAATAAGGGCTGAGTTCCTTCGTACCAGAGATCCTGGATGTACCTACCATCATTTTTGTGACCCAGGTGCCATGAGAAGGTGACAGATTTCCACCGAGGTGACAACGCACGTTAGGAATTCAACTTTCAGAACAGAATGTTCACCCTACATCCCTCTTATCTGGTTTTCAAAGAAGGGGGCTCTACTCTCCACCAGTTAGATCAGAAACGAGCGCTTTCGCCTCTTTTTTGAAAACTGTTATCGAGTTGACATTCACATAACACAAAATATATAAAATAAACCATTTTAAAGCAAATGATTTAGTGGCATTTAATACATTCACAGTAACTTAGACTCTTGATGACCTGAAGAATCTGTCAAATTATCTTCCATCAAGATTGTAACCTAATGACCAGCACACAAATCTACGGGGAACTGCCTAGGACCCGCGGCCCATCCGCGGTAGGAAACTTAGGTCCAGTTCAGCTACCGAGCAGGATCTCCGAGATGCAACGCTCAGGTCAGATCGACGTAAGCTTCACAGGACAGCTGTCACCATGTAGCCCTGTCACTCTCAGATGGGATTATCAAGGGGCATGGAAGTAACTATCATATGAGGGGGAAACACTATTTGTACATTCGTTATAAAAATACCTGTGTCCACAAAAAGTTATCTCTGATGCCAGTCAGTACTTCCTACATATATAAACCATGCCACACAAAAATTTTAGGATTTGATGCCAGGAAAAAAAAAACATCTGAGAAAAAACGTTTTCCTTCTTTCTGATGAGGAGAATTACACATCTTGTCCTGTTTCCCTTTGCACACTCACCAGGAAGCTCAGAATATAATGTGGTGCTGAGTCCCCGCAACCAAGGCTATTATTAGCATACTTCCTCATCCTGACATATCCAGGACCCCATTTCCTCTCCCTCTCCCTCTCCCCCTCTCTCTCTCAATACCCCAACCCCGGTGTAACTGTTTTTGGAAAATTATCAACTAAGAGCATAATGCAGATTTCCATTATTCCATTTACCCTCTGCCACTAATCATACATTATAAACACTGGGGACATCAATATCAATCTTAGTTTAGGACTAATTTACCCTGAAAGAACAGCTTATAACAACTACTGTTTCTCTGCTTGTCTTCAATGCTAAGCAGATACTAGCAGCTTCTGAACAAAAGAGATCCACAGATGGGCGGCTGGCTGGCTTGCTCGGTAGAGCACGTGACTCCTGAACTCGGGGCTGCGAGTTTGAGCCCCACGATGGGTGTAGAGACTGCCTTAAAAAAGAAGAAAAGATTCACACAGGTATGTACACCCACCTGGAACTATGAACAGTGTAGCCCAGGAGACCGATAAGCAACATATAGCTCAGCCATAAGCACCTGAGAAAATATTTTGAAGTTTTCTTCCAGGAATGATGAAGCTGAATTTAATATCAAATTGTGAGAAATCTTTTTCAAGGAAAGGAAAAAACAAACAAACAATCCTATCGCTTGTGATGGCTTTTAATTTATGAAAGCAAATAAACAGCAAATGTTTCATATAAACTATTTATGGGTAGGACTTCTTTGGGGGGGAAAATTAAGTAATGAGTTTCTGAAATATCACTTATACTTTTAAGCCAAGGCACTCTACTCACGTTATTTAAAACAGCATGCTGTGTTTAGCGACAATGGGCCGATACACTGCAAAGATTTATTCCGAGAATGACAAGGTGAACTGTGGAGGCGTTACCATGTATGAATCACTGTGTTCTGTCACCGCCTGGCAGAGCCAAAAGACATGGGGCACCCATGGCGCTAATGCCATCTGCAAAGAGGTGAGAGATTCCAAAAGAAAAAAAAAAGTCTCACTAGCCTCATTTCTGGTACTCAACAGCCACCTGTGGCTAATGGTTACTGTACCAAACAGAGCAAATACAGAACATTCTCGTCATCACAGGGAAGTTCACAGACAGTACAAGTTTACACATTTTCTATAAGCACATTATGAGTGTGATATCAAAGAACAAACGGTAAACTTTTCGAGAAATTACTTGGAAAATACTAGATACTTTGTGACAAACTTTAGTACATCGTTATGTATATTTAAAAGGTGTTAAATCTTGAATTAAATGAAAAGTATATGACAGGCCTGGAATGCGGCCACTCTATAGTATTTCCTTAGTATGAAGGGAGCATTTCATTTCATACACAAGCTGTGTGCAGATTACAGTTCAATAAATTACCATATATAAGCATTATACATGGTATTTGGTAGACACCTATCTGATGGATATTAGATAATAATGAACAGATTTTCCATTTACTTCTTTTAACCCCATTCTTCAATATTTTTGTAAAAAGGAAAAAACTGTAGTATATGAAGTTTGAAGAGAATAGGCAAAGAGGCCCCTTTCCTTTATATTCAAATTGAAACAAAGCTATGTGATCTTTCCTAAAGAGCAGGAGTCTCCTACCTAGCTCTAAAATTCTATGGCTCTAAATAGAAACCTTTTAAAAGTGGCAACAGTATTGAGTTGCACAAACATTGTTTCCAAAATTGCAAACCTCACATCTAAAAGACGGGACTCACCTTCTTTGGCCACTTTTTTAAGAAATGTAGCTAGTAGGGGAGTCTGGGTGGCTCAGTTGGTTAAGTGTCTGACTCTTGATTTCAGCTCAGGCCATGATCTCATCATTGTGAGATCCAGCCTGTGTCAGGCTCCATGCAGAGTGCAGAGCCTGCTTGGGACTCTCTCTCCCTCTCTGTCCCGCCCCTGCTCATGCGTCTGTATGCATGCACGCTCACATGCTCTCTCTCTCAAAATAAATAAAACTTTAAAAATAGATAGCTACTAAATCAAACTGCAAAAATAAAACCTTTTTATTTTCCTTTTGTGACCATCTCACTTTGAAACATCAAGCAAGTTACATTTTATTTTTTAACGATTATTTTTTGATGTTAATTAAAATTTTTTTAATGTTTATTTATATTTGAGAGTGACAGAGACAGAGCATGAGTGGAGGAGGAGCAGAGAGAGACTGAGACAGAATCTGAAGCAGCTCCAGACTCTGAGCTGTCAGCACAGAGCCCGATGTGGAGCTTGAACCCATGAACTGTGAGATCATGACCTGAGCTGAAACTCAACACCCAACCAACTGAGCCACCCAGGCACCTCTTTAATGTTTATTTTTAAAAGAGTGAGGGACAGCTAGAGCGAGCGTGAGCAGGGGAGGGAAGTTGGGGGGGGGAGGGCAGATGATCCAAAGCAGGCTCCACACTGACAGCACAGAGCCCCATGCAGGGCTCAAACTCGTGAACCACTGAGATCGTGACCTGAGCCAAAGTCAGATGCTTAACCAACTGAGCTACCCAGGTACCCCGTGAATTTACATTTTAAAGAAGAAAAGTAGATCGGGATAAAGGAACATTAAAAAGACCCTCTGTGGCATGACCCTCACAAACCAATCACTGAGTTCGAAACTGCCATTGGTACTCTTCCACAGGAAGCCATTTACCAAACAAAATTACCCTGTTATCACAGGGTCTACGAGAGCACAACCACGAAAATACAGGAAGAGGCTGGAGAAACAATGGGGTGAAATGGACCACTAAATTGGTGGTTACCAGCTGTAAATCTGTTTATATTTAATGGGGTCAAGATTTACTATATAAAGGAGAACGTATGTTTCAGAGGGTCAATGTCCTGGATGCTGGCTGAAGTCCCAGAGGCCTCCCTAGGAACACGAAACTGGATGCCGGCTTAACTTCTACCCCTTGAAGTCTCCAAACCTAGGAGAGGACATCCACCTCGCTTCCCACTGGGAAGAAACCAAACACTGAGAAAGAAGCTGGTGTTTTGTAGGTAGCGCCCCGTTCCCCAGGGAGTAAGTGGAAACTAAGTACAGCGCTGTCACAGCAGCACAGGCGTGGGGCCGCCCGCCCAGCAAGTACCACCAATTCCCATTTCCTCCGGAGGGATTCTGATAAGCTGATGTGTAAGACACTGATCTACAGTGTTCGGCTTCACAAAATAAGGGACAGTTTTTCTACCTGGAGGGGAAAGTAGAAACTGGGAGAGAAATTCTTTTTTTTTTTTATGTTTTATTTATTTCNGAGAGGACATCCACCTCGCTTCCCACTGGGAAGAAACCAAACACTGAGAAAGAAGCTGGTGTTGTGTAGGTAGCGCCCGGTTCCCCAGGGAGTAAGTGGAAACGAAGTACAGCGCTGTCACAGCAGCACAGGCGTGGGGCCGCCCGCCCAGCAAGTACCACCAATTCCCATTTCCTCCGGAGGGATTCTGATAAGCTGATGTGTAAGACACTGATCTACAGTGTTCGGCTTCACAAAATAAGGGACAGTTTTTCTACCTGGAGGGGAAAGTAGAAACTGGGAGAGAAATTCTTTTTTTTTTTTATGTTTTATTTATTTCTGAGAGAGAGAGAGAGACAGCGTCAGCGGGGAGGGTCAGAGAGCGAAGAAGACACAGAATCTGAAACAGGCTCCAGGCTCTGAGCTGTCAGCACAGAGCCCGACGCGGGGCTCGAACCCACGAACCGTGAGATCATGACCTGAGCCGAAGTCAGACGCTCAATTGACTGAGCCCCCCAGGCGCCCCAGAAACTGGGTGAGAAATTCTAAGAGTTCAGCAAACCACCGTAACGGTAGCTGTAATAAAATATGTAACTTTCATCGGAGACTTACCACATGCCACACCCAGTGCTGACACTGTGACAGCCACTACCTGGTAACCCTCATAATGACCGGGTACCTGGTACCTATCACCCTCTGGAAACAAGTTTAGGGACACTAACTAAGTAGGCAATTTTCTGACCAAGCAAAAAGCTGGAAGACTGAGAGTCTGATGCGTTCCCGTGCCGGCGAGGCCCACGACCTCCACACCGTGTGCCCCTGACTCGCCCGCAGTGGCCAGCAGCACCTGGCCACGCCAGCCACCGTGTGGCCCGCTGGACGGAAGAGCCGAGGTGTGGCATGTTGAAAAAATGACCAGGGAAACACTGAACGAAACCAGTAAACTGACACCTCTTCCCACTAACTCACTCTTGGAATCAAATTTATATTTAATAAGAATATTACTCTAGCCTCGACCACAGCCTGGCATTAAAAGGATTCTCACTCCAGTCTCTGGTAAGGGCAACGTATTAAAAATGATCTTACGAGGGGCGCCCGGGTGGCTTAGTCGGTTAAGCGTCCGACTTTCGCTCAGGTCATGATCTCGCGATTCGTGGGTTCGAGCCCCGCGTCGGGCTCTGTGCTGACGGCCAGCTCAGAGCCTGGAGCCTGTTTCAGAGTCTGTGACTCCCTCTCTCTCTGACCCTCCCCTGCTCACGCTCTCTCTCTCTCTCTCTCTCTCCTAGAAATAAATAAAACATTAAAAAAAACATTTAAAAAAAAAAAATGATCTTACGAGGGGCGCCCGGGTGGGTTAGTCGGTTGAGCATCCGACTTTCGCTCGGGTCATGATCTCGCGGTTCGTGGGTTCGAGCCCCGCGTCGGGCTCTGTGCTGACGGCCAGCTCAGAGCCTGGAGCCTGTTTCAGAGTCTGTGACTCCCTCTCTCTCTGACCCTCCCCTGNTCTCTCTCTCTCTCTCTCATAGAAATAAATAAAACATTAAAAAAAACATTTAAAAAAAAAAAATGATCTTACGAGGGGCGCCTGGGTGGGTTAGTCGGTTGAGCATCCGACTTTCGCTCGGGTCATGATCTCGCGGTTCGTGGGTTCGAGCCCCGCGTCGGGCTCTGTGCTGACGGCCAGCTCAGAGCCTGGAGCCTGTTTCAGAGTCTGTGACTCCCTCTCTCTCTGACCCTCCCCTGCTCACGCTCTCTCTCTCTCTCTCTCTCTCCTAGAAATAAATAAAACATTAAAAAAAACATTTAAAAAAAAATGATCTTACGATCTGGCTCATTTTTGCTCCAAGACTGCCCGGTCTGTTGTTTTGCTTTTCTCCCCCTCACCAGTGATACCATCAGCCTACAGAACTTATTTATCAGTAAACAATGGTGTTTCACTTCCTTGCAAACACGAAAGCTACACACAAGCTTGAAGCTCAGCTCTAAGGACGGATCTGGAGTCTTCCCTGGCTTCAGCCATCTTCTACCGTTGTTTCAAAGCAAGGGGGACACTGGCTGAATCCGACGTCGAGGTGCAAAAGACACTGACGCCAGTGCTGCTGTCGCATCTGCCCACGGCCTGGGGGGCGAGTGTGGCCCGCTGACAGTCCCCGTTGTCCAGGGGACACAGCTAATGTGTGCAGGGAAAGCATCGCAGGAAGAGCTGATAAAAATGAAATACTACTTAGCTCCCTCTAAGTCATCGAACTTTGTCCCTGAAGGATTCTCACTTGTCTCCTTCAACCCACAGTATGCCTCCGTGCGTGTCAATAGCTCTCTTTTGTGAAAAATCTCTCTGCGACATTCGAGCAGCCAGAGGTGGAGTTAGCTTGGTAATGGACCAATTTAAAGCAACGTCAGCACATCCTACTTGGTGACCGCTCCAGTTCCGCGTCTGCCTGTGGTTACTGACAGATTATCTGTAGATTGACAGCCGTGGATACAGAGAACGGAGAGGAACGTTAACATGTCAAGACTGAGGGAAATTCCCTATTCGTCCCTAACGTCCATTTCTGTCAGCCTCCACAGTGGCATTCAAGTTTAGCCATCGCTTCACGCTGACATTTTGAGGTGGTTTTAACGTTAACAGTGAAAGCAACCACATCGTAACCAAATACTCCACGATTTTACAGGACCGCTTTTTTTTTAAGGTAAAGAGAATGTTCACGCAGTAAGAGTCCACAAAGAAGCATGATCTAAAAATTTAGGATCGTGAACTTTATTCAATAAGAACATATATATATAAAGAATATATATATTCTTAGTGAATGTACGTTCCTATATTCACTAAGAACTATATTCCATAAGAACTTTAAATTGATCCATGGCCCCTCCATTAAAAAGTTCAGAAATATAGCCTCAAAAAAGTTCTGCAGGAAGGATGAGGTGCGAGCCCTCACCCATTCAGTGCCCCCCCCCTCCTCTGATAAGGAAGAAGCAGGGACTGGATGGCCC
>NW_027527932.1:6040230-6050112 GCF_008692635.1 Crocuta crocuta
GGCCCAGCGAACGGCTGAGGGGTGGCTCTCCTACCGCAGAGCCACGCGGCCGCCCCAGCCTGCCCAGGAGGAGACGGGAAGGTCACACATGACGTAGGGACCCCATTCAAGACACTCAGCAAGGCTGCCAACATCGCTACTTGAACCTCCTCAGTATCCTCCACCTCTCTGCTCGTGCCCCAAACACAACAGCTCTCAAGATGAACCTCCTCTTACTTCAAATTAAAATGGACTTCTTTTGGCCTTCGCACAGAAGAGCTCTCCTGACCCTGGTGGCAGGGATTACTTAAACAGAAGGGGCAGTGGAGGAGAAGAGGCCGAGTACACTAGAAACCAGAACAGAAATATGGTCTTTGTGAAGGGGATCAAAATGGTGCATTCCCTTTAAATGACTGGGTGATTTTCACGCAATCACGGAGATGGGACGTAAAGAAGCGCCTCACAGCCTCACCTGGCCACCTCCGTCGCCGTCCAATCCAAGAGAGGGAAGCAGCAAGCAGCGTCTTGAGTACCTCTGTTTCTACGTTCACTTTTGACTTTTTCACATGGTGCCAACTTCTTGGCATCTGGCCAGCTTCCTTTACCTCTCCACTGGCACCACCCAGTACCATGCCCCAGCCCCTAGAAGGCTCTCTGATGCTTCTCACACTGAGTTGAGGGGTGGGGGGGGGGAATGCACCATCACCTACTGAAAGTTCTGCAAGGCGGAAGCACGCGTTTGCTGCTGACTTCCTCTGCGGATAGAAAGGCTACACTCAGTACGAAAGGAAGAATGCGGGCCCTGTCTCAGTGGTGACTGGGAGATCACCTATAGCCTGACAGCTGGAGCTACAGCAAATGCACAGTCACATTAAGACGTCAAGATGAAGGTAAATTCTCCAAGTTATGTCTAGCAATGCTTTTCCCCTAATTGCCCCCCGACCCGCTCCCCAATTTTCCCTCCCTGGCTAACTAGTGCACTGCAGGGCCAGAGATGGCCTTTCTGAAGGACTGTTAAAATGCAGAAGGAAAAAGCAAAGAAGAAAAAGGTGAGAAGGGGGGAGGGCGTGCATAATAGTAAAACGAGGGCTTTCTCCCTTATCCTGGGAGCACAATTTCATAAATAAGCATTAGTNGAAGATTATAAGAGAAATGGGGAAGAGAAATGCTATTTTTTCCTACAAGAAAGTAGAAAGACATTCAGCCACCGTCTGAAATCCAAACAAATGACACTTCACTTTGATAATCTATCTTTGCATGAAGTGTTGAGGATACTACACACACACACACACACACACACTTCATGTATTGTTGATATCTAAGAAATGCTTCTACTCCAACCTTACAAGGTGGGTAATAACTAATAACACCTGTGTTCAAGTGTACTATCATATACTAAACAATTTAAAATTTATTTTTATATTACATATGTTTTCTTACATATACATTGTTTATATAAAAAATGTTTGGTTTTTCTTGAGAGGGTGCACACATGAATGGGGGAGGGGCGGAGAGAGAGGGGGACAGAGGTCCCAAGCCTGACTCTACTCTGAGCTAACAGCGAGCCCAATGTGGGGCTCAAACTCACGAGTTGTGAGATCATGACCTGAGCCAAAGTCGGACACGCCCGGCTGAGCCACCCCGGCACCCCTAAAATTTATTTCTGTGTGCAGAGATTTATTTATATTCTGACTTGTTTTCAAAAAGAATTTGAAGCAACTGCTATTGAAAGAGTCTTCAATATGGCAGCCGCCAGTCACACGGGGCTCAGTTTGCACTCTATGGAGATGTAAGTGCAGACTGACTGAAATAAGAAATGTGTGTAAAATACACACTGGATTTCAAATCCTGTGTAAAATGCCTAATGAGTAATTTTATACTGATGTGTTGGAATAGTATTTTTGATACATTGGGTTAATTAAATATACTACTAAAATTAATTTTACCCGTTGTTTTTTTTTAACGTGACTATTAGAAAATAACACACGTTGCCTTCATCTGCAACTGCCACTACATTTCTGCTGGACAGCACTGGCCCAGAACACAGTTGGTACATGAAGACATGACAGCCAGAAGATCATACCTACATAACAAACGTCCCGTCCATCTCAGTGAAGGCCTTTACCCGCGCCCCCCCCCAATGCCTTCTACCGCATCGCCAATCTCTGCCCTTAATACAGTGCTTAGCACATAACACTCAATAAATATGTATTTAATGGAGTTGAACGAAAGCAACAAGATACAACATTAAAATGCAGTACCTAAACGTGGCTTCTTAGAGGTTAAGAAAACTCACTGGCTGCTTAGGACACTTAGCTGATGGTTAATATCCAGGCTTGAAGAATAAGTTAAAAAACTAACTTCTGGGGCGCCCGGGTGGCTCAGTTGGTTGAGCGTCCGACTTCAGCTCAGGCCATGGTCTCATAGTTTGTGAGTTCAGGCCGCGCATCAGGCTCTGTGCTGACAGCTCAGAGCCTGGAGCCTGCTTCAGATTCTGTGTCTCCCTCTGTCTCGGCCCCTTCCCCTCTCTCTCTCTCTCTCAAATAAACATTAAATAAATTTTTTTAAAACTAACTTCTTATACCTGCAACATTCTTGAGACTCACAGAAAACAATACTCGTTTACAAAATAAAAGGCACCAGGAGACCAGGCTACCGTTTAGTATGCAGCTCACTTCATGCTTGCAGACAGTGGGGTGAAAGGAGAGACGAGGCAGAATGTTTCCCTTTGCTTTCACTCCACGCTTGGTATTTTCCATTTTAGCCCACGGAGCCTGACCTCTGGGATGGACCAGTAGCGCTGGAGGGAGGCGAGGAGGCCCTCACCAAGCCGCAGCACGCACACCCGCGACACAAGGAACACCTCGGCGTCCTCGCGGAGGCACGACAGGCTCTGAGGGCACCAGACCGACCCGCCACGGCAAGGGCAGCCGAGGGCGGACGGCCTGCTGCGTCCAAAGGCATCAGGAAGGCACAGCGGCCGGCCACCTCCGGCACGCGGGGAAGCGGCGGCCCCGGCCGGCCCTCCGCAGGCACAGTGGGACAGCCCGCTGCGGCCAGCTCTAACCACGGGCGCCTGGTCTCTGAGCGTGGGTACACGCAGAGCTGCCCCCAAATGCCACGGGGGTCAGAGCCGGGGTTTCTTCAGAGAGGTTTTGCTTTCCCCATCTCCGCCGCACATCTCTGGGGGCGCGGGAGTGTGAGCGAGTCCGTCAGGAGGGATGGTCGCACAGACACACGCACTCGCTGTTATAAACGTCTTTTTCTCTACTTCCAATCATAATTTGCATAAGTAGAGCTCGAGATGCAGGGCCACATTTTCCATAACATTTATTTAGTAGTTGCCAATTACTCGGCTCACGTCTGGGGTTCTTTACTCAGTGAACTGAGAGAATTTCAGCAGAATAGTCGCTCTACTCGAAATTTACCTGGAAAAGGTCTTCCCAGAAAGGCTGTTTTTTAAAATATTTATAAGATGTCACGGAATGACAGAGCACTGGGACAGTTACAACCACTGATTTTTCTAGGCGTTTTTCCTTTTTCGAAAAAAAATCTCCTGGGGGAAAATCAGGACACAGAAATTATTACCCCTCACCTCAATCTTAGAGGCACTTAATTTTTTCCGGCTTCTGTTTTTCTCCACCATGACTGTATTTCAGGCCCAAATTAATGAAAAGGGTACAAATGTATTCAAGATATTCTAAGGACACAACACTGCAGACTGTCAAGTCCACCAGAAGCTGCCCCCCAAGCCCCCTGTGCGAGCAGGTTCTGTGCGCAGAGACGCCTGCGTCCAGGGCAGTAGTTAACCTGTTCAGAAAGGCCGGGATTGGCGTAAACCTGAAGCACAATGCACTCAACCAGACTTTCTAGATAAGCTCTTCAAATGAACAGAACGGTGTTCTGAGCTCTCCACCGGGCACCGATAAACACCCATTCTGTCTTCCCGCTCCCGACGCACTGCAGGCACCCCAGCTGTGCCGCGCCCTCCCAGGGCACCCCATGGACACAGGACCCACCCGAGGCACCTCACTGTGACGGACAAGGTCNGCGCCATCTCCCACCACCACCGGGAGCCTCGATGCCTGAAAACTGTTCCCCTAAAACCAGGGAAACAAAAGCAAACAACCTTGACAATGGTTAACATCGAAATCAGTGCTTTATTTTTTAAACTTTGCAACAAGCAACTCTGAGCATTTACCCTATGATGATAAGACATTTTTGAGTCCCCACCGTGTATCCGATACCATGTTCAATATTAAAAGATACTATTGCTCATCTTGCTGTGCCTCTGATCAGAGGGGTAAACCTGTTCTCAGTTGAGGGAGAATGTGATCGAGGCCCTGAGGTTAAGTCCCCTGCCCAAGGTCACGGGGCCAGCGATCGGTCGGTGGTACATCCACTCGAAAGTCAGCACGCTTCCCTTCGAGCCAGTGGCTCTGACCCTGACTCTCGTGAGAGGTTACCCACCTCCCACTCTATCTAAACATCAGCAGGCCGTGCCAAAGGCTCACGAGGTGCACGCAGGCTGTGTGCCCCAGCAGATGTGGGGACCCAGCTGTGACAAAATGCGAAACAGTGCCATTAAGTGTTTTTGCTTTGGAAAATAATTATTTTTCAATTAAAAATATTACCTGTTAACACATAATGGCTTATTCCTCTTAGAGCTTACTTGCTTATTTATTTTTAAGTAATCTCTACATCCAACATGGGGCTCGACCTCACACATACTCTTCCAACTGGGCCGTCCTGGTTTATTATTTTTAAATGATCAGAAAGTAAATATTTCAAACTGTTCTCGGTTTAAATTTCTAAGACAATACACAGCCTTGCGTGTAACCCACATATACAAAAGAACTTGGGGGCCTCCACAGTCCTTAACCTGTAAATGGGTCTGAGATGAAAAGGTTCAGGGATCAGTAACCTTCTCAGCTACCAAAAAGAAATACAGGCAGGCAGGTCCTTCTTCCACTATAAACCTCATCAAACAATCAGGGGAGGCTGGCGCTTGCACCCAAGAACGTGTCCACACTCCACCATGAACACTATGGCCCAATAATACAGGCAGGCAGGCCCTTCTTCCACTACAAACCCCATCAAACAATCAGGGGAGGCTGGCGCTTGCACCCAAGAACGTGTCCACACTCCACCATGAACACTATGGTCCAATGAGCTCTGGCTTTTCTAACATTTTCCTTTTGTGGACTCTTCAATATGAGGTTAAACTTATCTTTAAAGATACTTAAGTGTGTTATATAATTTAAAAAGTACCTGTTCAGAGCCCCTGCGACATTCAAAAAAGCCTAACTTCCATCTTTAAAAAGTGAAAAAGTGGGGGGTGCCTGGGTGGCTCAGTTGGTTAGGCGTCCAACTCTTGATTTCAGCCCAGGTCACGCCCCCTCGGTTCAGTTCATGGGGTTGAGCCCCACGCTGGGCGCCACACTGACAGCACAGAGCCTGCTGGGGATCCCCTCTCCCGTCTCTCACTGCCTCCGCCCCTCCCTGGCATGCGTGCCTGTGCTCACTCTCCCTTTCCAAAATAAACATTTTTTAAGAGGTGAAACACTCAATGTAAGAAAGCCAACAAGCCTATCTGAATGCGGTAATTCAGCAAATATATTTCAACTTGATCTGGCTGTTTCCCTGCAACACAGCATGGCTTTGAACCACCATTCTATCATCATCTGTGAAATGCGCAATAATTTTAGTTGGTCTAAAGCGAAACATAATTAGATGGATGTATTTGCTAGAGTAGCATGTGAGCCACTCACAGGGAGGGACAGGTTTTAGGATTATGTGACAGCGTCTTGAATTACCCACATCATTATCGTCATCACACCTGTCAGCATGGGCTGAGGAGGGGAAATATTTGCACAAATCAAATTTAATGCTTCTTAACTAAGGTGGTATTTAATAATACGTAGCCTGTTCCTTAAAAATAAAAGTAATTTTACATTGTATTTACGTGGGAAATGACACAAAGTAAGGTCTGCCTGGAGGAGAATGAACCCCAGCAGACACCACGAGCGGGCATTACACTAGCCACTCGCTACATACTAACTTCAGCACCTTCTGTGATAGGTCCTATCGCTCCCGTTTTACTGATGAAGAATCTGGTTGAGGTCACCAAGCTGGTAAGTAGCAACTGAGCTTCAAACGCTTTTCCGACCGTAAAGTGTCCGCTCTCAGGAACAAGACTTGACGCCTCTCTACTATTATTTTCGGAGCTGAGTGCTTCAAAATCTGAAGACGCTACAAAGTTAAGCAGAAATAAGAAGGCAAATGCCACGAACAAATATTTTTAAAGGCAACTAAACTTAAATAGAAACACCTCGAATGCACCTGTGTACACCCCAGAACCCGTTCTGAGCTGGTCTATAATGGCGTACTGAAGAAGGCGGAGCGGGAGAGAAGCGGAACCACACCTTGGGTCCCCCAGAGTCTAGCACACAAAACCCTCTAGTTTTCGGCGTCGTGAACACCACATATTCGTGTCCATCCTCCAAAATGCCTACTGAGGTGTTTCGTGCTCTTAAAACCAGGGAAAGCTCACCCACAACTCCCACCCAGGGACCCTATCACATCGCAGGGCACCTTCTCCGAACTGTGCTTGTCCTCCAGCAAAGTGAGAAGGTGCTGGAACAAGAGGTCAGAGTCACCACCCTGGAAAGATGCCCTGTCCAATAAGATGCTTTCCCAGGAACAAGAAAAGAACAACTTCTGGAAACTAAGTCACATTCGTTTCTAGATGAATGAAGCCACGCAGGTTGGCCGGCCTCAGGGACTGCGCTTGCCGGCGGTTCTGAACAGGGGCATCCTGCCTGGAGGTTGATATCCGGGGACCACGATGGGCGGGGTTTGGTCTTCGCCATCCATCCCGCAGCCTGGTTTCCCTGGAGGCCCTCCGCTCCCAGGCTCTGTCAGACTGGCTTTCTCACCTTTCCCGTCACGTGATCCGGGCACCGCAGGGCCCAGAGGCCCTTTCCCACGGGCTGCAGGCCGGGCAGGGTCTCCCAGAGGAGACAGGGAGCAGCTCTCCCCCAGGCAGCCCCCACTGAGCTCGGGGCTCCTCCGAACAAAATGCAAGTATCAGCTTCCCACACACCCCTACGTGTTGTTGCGTCCTCGGTCCCCGGGAGCAGACCTTCCCGATCTCCGCCTTCCCACTCCCACCGAGGCGGAGGCTTCTAAGTCTCTGTTCTAAATGCGGGGATGCCTCACACGGTTGTATTTCCTCACCAAACTTTTTACTTTCACGGTGCTGCAATCTCTTCTGCCTCTGCTCCCCGATCCTTGTTCCAAACTGTCCGTACCCGCCTGAACCGCAGGCTCACAGGTGAACTTCCGGGCTCCCACCCACCTGTGTACTGTCTAATCAGTACCACAGGCTCCCCACTGAAGTCCAAATGCCTTAAAACAGAACACAAGACTTCAACCACCTGGCTTGCCCCGCAGCGAGCCCGGGCCCCGTGGTCCCGTTTACCAAGTCACCCCCAAGCCTGAAACGCCGTCTTCGGTTCGCTTGCCCTTGGCCATGTCCTAGCCAGACGTCAAGCCCTCACAGCCTCAGGTACCTCCTCTCTCTGGACACTTGTCACGTACCTGTGTGTGATCGTTCATTCACTCTACTTTTCCTTCCACACATTGGTCGTGTTTTCCCACACTGATTATAAGTTCATTAAAAACAGCTCTAGGCGCACGTGAGTGGTGCAGTCCGTTAAGCGTCTGACTCTTGGTTTGAGCTCAGATCATGATCTCACGGTTCATGAGTTCAAGCCCTGCATCGGGTTCTGCTTGGGAGCCTGCTTGGGATTCTCTCTTTCTCTCTCTCCCTCAAAATAAACAAACATTAAAAAAAAAAAAAAAGAACACCTCTAAAATCACTTCCTGTCCCATCCAAACTCAAGTTGCAATCATAACGATCTGTACATATAGGCATTAATTTATTTCTCCTAGGCCTAGGGCACAAACACCACATCTACAATGGCAAACCGTCTCTGTGAATGCAAGAGCTTGAAACGTAAATGTCGGCCTATAAACTCTGCAGGATCACAAAAATCCCAGCTTCAAGAAGGAGGACTCCTGTGTCAGTGTCAGGCACCCACATCTCTTAGAGACCAAACGTGTTCCGTGCATTAATGTCACCTGTGATCCCCTACACTTGGCCATTGAAGTTCACACTAGCATTCAGCAGCCGGTAAAATAAATACTACAGAAGGACACATTTTGAAGCTCCCCAAGGGGGAAAAAATTGTAATTTTCTAAAAGAGGTGGGAGGGACTGGCACAAACACAGAAAACTTTGCCAGAAACCAAGTTTCGGTGTATTTTTAAACCAGAGAGAGAAGAGAAGCCGAGCAGGAACCCATCTCTCTCTGGGTCCCCGCTGGCCGTGACGACCCTCACTGGCAGGGACAGGGGGCGAGCCGTCCCTGAAGCACCCACAGCACGGAGCACGATGCCCGGGGCGGGAGGCTTCAGGACTTTCCGAACAAGTGAGTGAATGCGGAGGCCAGTTCAGTGAGAGGCTAACAGGGAGAAAAACAAAACGAGATTCTGGCGCAGCTTCCGAGACGGAAAGTGAGGGACTCAGAAAGCAAGCGCTTTTCACGACATTCAAAGGAAGCGCCTCTCGGAGGAGTTCTCCGGGTTACGTCCGGCAGGGCGAGGCGGCCGGGGCCCGCGCCCCCTTACCTGAGGCAGAGGCACTTTCTGCGGGGTGCTCTGGGGCGACGGGTGGAGCGGCGCCCACGGCTGGTGGTGCGGGTGCGGGGGCGAAGACTGGTGGTGCAGGCCCGGGTGCGGCTGCAGCGGCGGGCAGGTTGGCAGCTGCGGGAAAGACGGCTGCTGGCCGGGGTGCTGCTGGCCGGGGTGCTGCTGGCCGGGGTGCTGCTGGCCGGGCAGCAGCCGCTCCTGGATCGCTTGGGGGTCTGCGAGGCCGACAGCGGGACAGCCGTTGGGCCTCATGTGGCCGGCCAGCTCCCTGGGCGCTGAGGACATGCCCATGAACGGACGGGACTGCTGCATGTTCCTGGGGCCCAGGCTCCTCTGTCCGATCGCCATGGCACCGGGGGGCTGGTGAGACGGCTGAGGGTGAGGCATATTTGGATAACTGCCAACTTCCATTGGTATCCCGGCGCTTCCGGGCCTGACCTGCGGAGGAGGCGTGCCGGCCGGATTGCTCATTGCTTTCATGGGCGACATGGGAGGTGGAGAGGCGTAAGTTCCCTGAGGCTGTGAAGGATGCATAGTTTGTGTGTTCATTTGGTTAAGTGAGCCGCTGGGGTGGATGGGCTGCTGGTGCATTAGTCCTTGACCGCTGTTCGAGGGGAATCCTACGGCATTGGGGTATCTTGGTACGGACTGGTTCATTGGAGTACTATTCGTAAGGCCTAAATTCTGATTCATCCCTGTATTGTTAACTAATCCCTGATTTAGGTTACTGTAAGGATATCGAGAGTACTGCCCTGAGTTGTTTACAGTAGGTGAGGGGACCGTCTGGCTCCGAGAACTGAAGTTAAGGGTCTGCTGAGGAGGATTCGGGGAGAATCTGGGACTGTGGGCGACGGATTCTCCGTGGAGAGCGGCCGGGGGGTGGTGGTGGAACTGCTGCACCGAGTGGCGCAGGGAAGGGGCCACGCTGGGGCTCTGCTGGGGCACGTGCGACAAGTGGCCGGGGCCCGAGGTGGCGATGAAAGGACCGCCCTGAGCGAGGCCCTCCGGGCCCTGGGCAAACGGGCCCATCCTCTGCTGCGGCTGGCCGTGCTGCGGCATGGAGAAGTCCCCCCGCGCTATGTAGCTGCCCATCGGCTGCAGGTGCTGCGGGTGGGCCTGCGCCGGGGGCCCCGGCGGAGCGGGCGGGGGCTGCTGCGCCGGGGGCTGCGGCTGGTAGGGCGCCCGGGGC
>NW_027527932.1:6050130-6076209 GCF_008692635.1 Crocuta crocuta
CGCCGCCGCCGCCGCCGCCGTGGGGGACCTGAGGGACGGGAGGGGCGTGGTACTGCGAGTGAGGAGACGCGAGCCCGTTCCCGGGGGCGCTGCTCAGCATTCGGTTTGGCTGATCCATCAGATGCATCTTTTGCTGTTCGTACTGGTTATAGTGATCGAAGTGGGTCAGCTTGGTTTGATTCTGATTCGTGGGGGGGTGATGGAGGGAGGGCTGCAAGGAGGCAAAGCCTTGGTCTATCGGCATCTGCTGACCCATGGGGTTCACTGGATTTTCGGGGTAACCACACTCTCCGAGGCCTTCGAGGCCCTCGCTGAAAATATTCCCATCCTCGCCAAAAAGACTCATCATCCCTGGATCCGCCATCTTCTTCCCGCGCGCGGCCCCCCCAGCCCACAGCTCAGGAACGTGTCTGTGCTCCGCCTCGCTGAGGTGTGTGTCCTCAGAGCCTATAATCCTGAACTAATCGTCTTCATGTCATTCCGCATTTCTTTAATTCTCTTGGACCCTGCCGTGTCAGGCCAAGTCTGGATATAGGTCCTGGAAGAGAGTGGGGGGAGGAGGGGGGGCAGGGGGAGGGAGGAAGAAAACAAAGAATTAGGAACAAATGATAAAAACCTGCCAGTATTTTTATGCATTTGATTTTGGTCTCCACCGACAATACTAATCTAGCCCCCTCGCTGGGCTGTATTTTATAAATCTAGTTCACTTTAAGAGAAAGTCATTAGCTTCTACCAGAAGCGTTATTATGATCGGTTACTTAGAAAGCAAGCAAAACACTAACCTTAACCTTAAATTAATCCATTCACTGCACTTCCTAGCGCTCCATTCTTGGATGGAACAGAACAAAAGAACACAACATGAAGCAGCAGCAGCTGCCACAGCAGGAAAGCAGATGTATGAATATAGCCGAGCAGCCCATCTGCTGAACTAAAGCCCTGGAAATGCTCTGGTTACCAACAGCCCGCCCTTCACCTCATTCCCCTGAGCAGTGTAATCAGATGAGCAGCCGCGGCACCGAGGGCTGTGAAAAGCTCAACTTAGTTAAATTGACTAGAGGATTATACAAATACCAAAAACCAGTCATTTCGTACAAATTAGGTATTTACGGCCCCACAGACAAGCACGCAACGGCGACGGAGGCGTCGAACAAGAAAGTGTCCTCGGCCGTGTTCAAACGAGGGCGCGCCCTTGGTGGCGCTGGAAAGCAAGGTCACAAACGGGACGATAAATTCGTAACTCCTTCATGTTTGACGGCAGAAATACACGAGATGCAGAAAGACCCCAGAATACAAGCTGTCGCTCCCCAGGAGGGCCGATTTCACTCGTGGCTCTGGGCCCGTGGCACCCGGCGGAGAAGCCCAATCACAGGTCGTCATTCACCGGCAGGCGCCCCGCTCTGAGGACGGACCCAGAGCCCATGTGACCACTCGGAGCACCTGCAGCTGGACGGGTATGGGCAGCTTCGAGAAGGCGACGGTGCTCACCAGAGAGACCCAGAAACTTTCCCCCAAACTGGTCGAAACTGGAAATTACTTTAACAGAATAAAGTTCAAAATACCCGTGCAGGCTTCACCCTTGCCTTGACCTCTGCTGGGAGCGAGCCAGCAGGGGGAACGCGCACGGTCAGCGCCGCGTCTACAGCACGAGTGCGCGCGGCCTAACGCTCAAACGGCTCCTGACAGACCTTGCGTCTGACTAGAACGACCAATTTCAAGAATGCTTCACCCATCGAAACAGGAAAGCGTTTTTGTTGAATGCTAATTAAATCAACGACCTAATAAAGAACTAATTCACGCAGGAAAAATGTCCGAAATCTTAAACATCTTTGGAATTTAACTCATTTTTCTCCCTCTTTCATAAGCACGTTAAGCATGCGCGATATGCCCAGCTTGGAGAGAGCGGGACTTTGGTGAAAGATTTCAAAAGTGATGTTCCAAACAGGCTGAGTCACAGGCTCAGAGTCTGCTGAGCCCCTTCCCCACGCGCGTGGGCACGAACGATGGGCGACCCGCACGCTGAGAACGCACCAGAGAAAGAGGAGCCCCCGTTCCTGAGTGTTCTGCGCCAACATATTCCCAACAAGGGGAGACTTCTGCTTACAGAAACCGTAAACAACATCGCTGTTCACTGTCAGAACTACAGACGCAACACCTGAGAAGGTCCCCAGGTCTGTAGTTTCCAGGTGACAGCTGTCAGCTAAAGTCAAAGGTCTCCTCACTCCGCCGCTAACTGCCATGAATTTTCTGATCGACTTTCTCAAAACAGAGGTCAGAAGGGTGAGACTAAGGTGGGCGTGAAAGCCGTTTTAGTTACCGACACGCTGCTTTACTACACAACTACCTTCAAATCCAAAATAAAGAGAAGCAGAAATTTCCGGTGCCAAGTGAAACAAATATTTATAAACTGAATTTACTCCCCAACAGCCTCAGCAGTCAGTATTCATTTATGCAAGACTCATTCTAGCTTTCAAGGAAATAAATACTGGAATGGACTTGATGAGAGCGTAAACCAGCCGTGCCGACTAACCGCTTACCAAAAGAACCTTTCAAATTAGCTTAAGGAAGGTAAGGTCTACTTATATACATGGATGGCCTTGTTTTATAGGATAACGGCTCCACTCTCCCGGGCTGCCCATGTGTCACGGGAAGCACCACTACCTGACTGCATGGGGGTCCCAGCCAGCTCGTGGGGAGGGGGGGAGCACCCCAGGGGGAGGGAATGGCCTGGTCCACGGAGCCCGGAGGCACACCAGCCTGGAGGAGCAGCTATGGAGCTGAGCTGACTGTACCAGCGAAGGCTGAGCAGAAAGAGAAAAAGAAAAAAGAACTGGCCTTACAAGCCTGGGAAGGAACAGAACAGAGCACTCACCGAGAGTCAGTGATCCTATCTGACACAGACGGGCTTCCAGGCCCCCAATCTTTTCGACTAAGAGTCCATTTCACAGCCACAGGTAAATGTGCCACCCACCACCACCGAGACCACCGGGGGAGGGGGGGGCTCTGGGCATGGGACTCAAAAACTATGCCTCGGGGCTGTCACCGGTGATGGCTGCTGCTTGCTCAGACAGCCACCACCGCCTTCCTGCCCCTTTTCTGACCTCAAGACTTGGCTGGGAACTGTGCTAGGAATCCATCTGGTCGCTGGATTTCATATTTCTGATCTGAGCTAATCTAATTAATTTATTTGGTCTTTTTTAATTTGATCAGGTCCATTTGCATGCCCACTTTTCCCAGTCACAGCTGCAGCATCTAATTTTGTTTCTAGCAAAGATGCTCATTTAAAACTCTTTTTTGGAGGTGGGTTGCCCCCTTCCCTGCACTCGGTACCTACATTTTCTAGGTTTACCTACGATCAGCTGTTCCATGAGCCATCAAATTGGAGCCATCAGTGTCATTTTAAATTTTGTATTAGCCACATTTAAAAGTAATCAAAGGAGAGTGAAATTATTTTTACTAATTTTCATTTAACCAAATATATGCAAAATACTATCACTTCCACATGTAATCAACATTAAGAAAAGAATAAGACTTTATACTGTGTGGTACTGAGTCTTTTGAAACCCAGTATGTANCATGCTGTCTCTCCCTTTCTCTCTCAAAAATAAATTTAAAAAAACATTTTTAAAACAAGAGAGAGAGAAAGAAACCCAGTACGTGTTGCACACGGCATGTCTCTGTTTCTACTAGCCACACTTCACGTAAAAATGTGCACGTGGGGGCAGTGGCTACGGCACTCAATGGCCTAGTTGCAGATTATTAAAAAGAATCAGAAATACAAGTTGTCAGTGTTATGGAATAATTCTCATAATTATCACGGGTTACTCAAGATGTACTTACGTTTGATTTGGCTTTAAATAAAAATCAAGCTAAATCTCAAATCGCACTTACTTATTCAAACTATCTTTACTGATCACCTACTTGTGACCTAGGGATTGGTCTAGAAACAGCTCAGTGAATAAAAACCAGCAAAATCCCCTTGTCCTCATGGAGCCCACCTGCAAGTGACAAACCTTAAAAAGAAGAAGATTCAGAAAATTTTGGATGTTATTTTATAAAATACTTCTTGGGAATTTACGATGACAAATATTTAACTACGCGTGATATTACACACTAAACAGGCCAGAAACATACAGGGAAGACAGAGTAACGTGAGCTCCACTCAGTGCGCTGCTGGCATGTGTTTTTGGAGGCGAGGACGACAGTGCAGGCGTCTGGGCGGGTGACGAGGGCTCCACGGGACGGCGCAGCGGACACTCACCGGGAAACCGACGAGGAAAAGCTGAGAGCTGGCAAGTACTCTGGAGACCTTCTAATCCAAACCCGCTTTCTCTAACAGAATAAAAAACCTTTCTGTAGACTGCGAGAAGCAAACACCTTCTACAAAATATTTTCAAGATGGAATGACTCCCAAAGACGAAAGAGAAACGTCCAGAAGGAACGGCAGCTTACCAGCAAGCGCAGCTTATTAAAGGCCTAAGTTGGGTCTGTCTTATTCAGAGATCAGTCACTAAACTGTGCAGACAGTTTAGTGCAAACTAAACTAACTAAAACAAACTTCTTCTGCAAACAGAAGAAGAGTTTCCTTTCAAACCAACGTTCCTAATTATCCCATCTATAACTTGGAGGAAGCAAATGCGTATTAGTGCCTTGAGGCTACTGGGCAATTTGGGGGTCAACACTCAGGATGAAAACTAGGCAGAGCTCAAAAACAAGTGAGCAGCACACAGAGAATCATGGCCGAAAGCAAAGGGTGTCCAACAAACCAAGCTGAGAGAAATAAGTCGTGCAAATATATATATTAATATTTTGAAGTGAATCTCTTGACTTCCAAAACTTACATAAACAAGCCTAACGACGTTGCTCTTCCCAAAGTAATCCGGCATTTCTGCAGCCACGGTGCAGTTTGGTATCACAGTGACCTGGGACACTGGCAAGGAAGTGAGTGAACACAAAACACAGTCACGTGCCAACGCCTTCCCCAGCGCAACCACTTTTCATCCAGCTGTGCCGGCAGCATGCCGTCCAAAGGAAACCTTTTTCATCACTACCTAACACATGGGCAAGCGTGGATTCAAGAGAACTGCCTTTTGGTTGGTGACGACCATTTGGGGTTCTCCAGCTTGATTCGTAATTGTTCTCTTGAAGTGGGTCTCCTGCACCTCCCGAGAGCCTGGGGCCTGTACAATGGCTCCTGGGACCGGGGGAGGCGCGCATCGGCACTGCCAAGGCAGTGGCTGGCAGCTGGGGAAACGCAGGTCAGCGGGGACAGTGCCCATCATCAAGGTCACAAATCGTATCAAAGGGAGGAGGACCCATAGCTGACGGGTGGTCACTCAAAAGACCAAGGGCTCAGCGCCACTGAATAACCATATTCATGGCTCTGCTGGGTCACGAGGCCTGTGGACATCAGCGCCCACTAACGCTCCCGAGAGCCACTCAGGAAAGCAGAAAGTCTACCCAGGCCAGGGCTCGCTGCGGAGAAGGAACTACCCAATAGACGGCGACCCAGATAAGGAATCGAGAGATGCTTCCAAGTCACCGCTAGTCAGTTCCAGATCGGCCTCACGGACCAAATGGTGCCCTTCCTGAACGACCCAGCCCTGCCCTGAAAAGACCACACTTTCTTCCTCATTAGTACGTTCGGGCAGTGCCAACCCGCTACGAATGTGCCGTCCCTCACAACAGCCGTTGAGCCACGTGTTGCTCTTCAAATTAAAACGAAACAAAATTTAGAATTCAGTAGCTCAGTCACAGGAGCTACATTTCAAGTGCTCACTATGCATATCTGCACAGTCCATTGTCCATGCAACATTTCCATCAGTGCAGAAAATTCCACGGCCAACTCGACAGCTACTAGGTTTCTTCTTAGAGGTAACACTTTTAGACAGAGACCACATGAGAGAGTAGCAATTCTCTCTAATGAAAATTATTTTCTCCTGTTGGGTGAATTCTTTCAAAGGTCCTTTCAAAGGTCCACACCTACCCCAGGTCATGAAATTCACAGCATTTGTTCCATTTGTCACATTTTATGTTTAACTGACTCTATTTTCAACATACAATTTTTCTCCTTTCTGTAATATCTCCCAACATGTATTTCTATTTATTAACGAGTACTTTTTATTGTGTCAAGAATGATTCTCAACTATACAAAATGCAACACTTAGGAATGATTAACTTCATAATCCTTTTCACTTACAACTGCCATATTACCATTGTCCTTTAGTGAGATACCTGCAAACTTAACTTTTACAACCAAGAATCCACATAGCTATATAGTAAGGCCACTATTTTTCTCAGTGGCTTTGTGCATTAATTTTAAAAAAATTTTTTAATGTTTTTTTGAGAGGCACAGAAAGAGACAGAGTGTGAGCGGGTGAGTGGCAGAGAAAGAGGGAGACACAGAATCTGAAGCGGACTCCAGGCTCCGAGCTGCCAGCACAGAGCCCGATGCGGGGCTTGAACCCACGAACTGTGAGATCATGACCTGAGCCGAAGTTGGATGCTTAACCGACGGAGCCACCGAGACATCCCTGTACATTCTTTTTATTCTCTATTTTATTGGAAGAAAAAGATATAAAGAGAACAAAGAAGTATTCAGAGTGTTTCAAAAGGTCTATGTTGGTCCAAGCACCATATGAAAAAAAATTAAACCAAAGAAAAAAAGAAGAATTACATTTACACAGTTAGCTTCCACTTACAACACGAGATAACCCCCAAATATGCTGATACTAATTGAAGAGATACGTATTTTTTATAGGAAAAACTGTGCTCAGGATCAATGTTGTACAGAGTGATGCTATGTGTTACATCAGCATCCCCCATGGCAGCAATACTAACTCCATCCACCCCTTTGACCCAGCCAAACAACGGGCAATACCCTCTATCCTTCCCATCATCCATTCATTTAAAAATATTTAATGAGTGCCTACTTTGCATAACACATTTACTGGACACGGGGGACACAGAGCTGACAAGACAGGCGTGGCCCCTGTCCCGTGCAGCTTGCTGTTCTAACCAGTGCCCCACCCACCTCCGACATGTTCCACCCGCCAACTGACCTGCTAACTCTGCCTCCCAGTTACCCCCGAGTCCGCCTCTTCCTCTCAGTCCACAGCATCTCTGATGGAGTCAGGCCTTCCTGTGTTAGTCAGGGACACATTAAAGTCCAACGGTCTCTCTCTCCCAAGTCAGGTCTCGACAGGTTCACACAGCTGAAGAGCTGAATGAATGATCTTCCAAAACACAAAACACACCATGTGTCTCCCCTGATTAAAGTCCTTAGAGGAGTTTCCATAGCTTTCCATCAAGTCCCAACGCTCCAGCGTGGGTGGAAGGCACTTCATAATCAGAACCCTGAATTCTGGCTTCCCCGATCCCCACCCTGCCCCCGAACGTGCACAAACGCCCGGCCTAGGTCTGTGCACCCACAGGAAGTTTACCAACAACCAACCGTCCGTTCAGCCCCTCGCACCGTCCGTCCTGGCCTCTGCACCTGGCGCCTTACCCCTCGCTGTGCAGTCCAGGCTCGTTTTCATCTCCGTTCTCCTGGTACCACCCGTCTGGGGGAACCTCCTGGCCCTCAGCCCGGATTCTGAAGTCCTCCCCAGTACTGGCGCTGCACGGAGGGAAGGGCTGCAAAAGCACCAAGCACTTTCTTGCCTGCCTCTCCCCCCGCAGATGAGAGCCTCGCCATCGCAAGGGGGTCCTGGGCCCTCCTGGGGAGCTGGTGAGAGGTGCAGAATCCTGGGTCCTAACCCAGACCTCCTGACCCAGAGATCTGTGTTTTATTAACAAGGCCCTCTGCTGATTCCTGAGCCAGTGAAAATCTGGGGAGCCCCGCTGGGACCCCGCGCCTCCTCACATAACACGAGAGTGAATAACCAGCAGCAAGTAACTCATCCCAAAGAATTACAGAGTAGGTAACACAAAGACATGCTATCTTAGACTTTAAGGAAAGCCTGGGCATTCCTAACAGACAAGAAACAATACTAATACTGACCTCATCCAAAGAATTATGAATTAGTGACAGAGTTTCATTTGTAATGGGTTCCAAGGAGTGGACATCTATAAGCGGTTTCATTTTAAAGATATATCCATCTGCTTGCCAATCACTTTGCATGACCAAAAAAACAAAAGAACAAAACAAAAAGCAACCCGCAGCTGGCATTAATAACTAATGCTACATTACATAACATGCCATTTCACAGGCTTCTTGCAGAAACCTTTCAGTTATTTCTACATCACTTTGAGAGTCTGGATATTCTGAGATGCCTTTCAGATAAAGATGGGGTTTTTTTCTATATAAGGTGCTGGGGCCAATGTTTTCCTTCAAGGCAACTAATGAAACAGCACTCAGCTCACAGCTCACACCAGGCACACAGCCACAACACTAATTTATTTTTTCTAAATTGGCCAAAAGGCGCATCCTGTCTCCTATAGAAGTTGTATCACTAAACCACAGAATCATGGAAATCAATGCCCTTTAGAGAACAACCTCTACACCCTGCAAGTCCACATGGAAATACCACTCTCTGAAATTAGCTCCTTCAAAGACTAAGCCCACCGAGAAGGTGGCCAGCTGATCTGCTCATCCCCCCCCAGACGTAAGAAGAACACATGTAGGGTGACCTTCTTTCCGTACACAACTTCACATGGGCCAGCAACAGACCACTATACATTCTAAAAGCACTCAGAGTATTCAACATAATGTGGCAAAGAAGAACACATATACACATCTATACACGCCACATGTGTAAGATATGTGTCTCTGCAAACTGTGCAATCTATCCCAGAATTTTTAAATTTATTTATTTTGAGTGCGGCGGGGGGTGGGGAAGGCGGGGAGAAGCCTAAGAAGAATCTATAACTGTGAGCACAGAGCCCAACGCAGGGCTTGAATCCATAAACCTCAAGATCATAACTTGAGCTGAAATCAAGTCAGACGCTTAACTGACTGAGCCACCCAGGTGCCTCTATCCGGTATCGTTTTAATGTTATCTTTTTTTTTTTTCTAATGTTTATTTTTGAGAGAGAGTGAGAGACAGAGCAGGAGCAAGAAAGGGAAAGAGAGACGGAGGCAAAGAATCCGAAGCAGCTCCCGGCTCTGAGCTGTCAGCACAGAGCCCGACGTGGGGCTCGAACCCACAAACTGTGAGGTCATGACCTGAGCCAAAGTCGGAGGCTTAACCAACTGAGCCGCCCAGGTGCCCCTTTTCAATGCTATCTTAATTAATTTTATTATAGATGAGAAGAAAACAGACAGACACAGGTCCAGAAATAGGTAAATGGAATTTTTTAAATGTAATTTATTTGGGATAGGGAAAAATTAAACTTCAGAAATGTACTTCAATCCCCCAGCAAGGATGTTTGACATGCAGGCCAATGGAAGAGGAATATAAATTTTACAAATTTGGTGATTGCTGGTACGTCCTGCTTAATATCGTAAAATATCTCGACATAGTTTAAACAAACAAAACATGGTTGATCTATAAAGGCAAATGATTCCACGTATTTATTAGCATAATAAAAAGTCATCATTTAAAAATACACTGCTCTATTCACTCTATCTAGACCTATTTCAAACAACTGACCACACGCACGCGCCCGCCCCATCTAGGTGATGTCAGGCCTACAGAAAGTGAGAAGAGACTAGAAGGAGGGAAGGAAGGAGCCGCCTGGGACCACCCTCCGTCGAGGAGGGCCCTGCCAGTCAGACTCCTATAAGCTGACCGTGAAGCACTGGAGGATGCCGAGGGGCTGGAAAAGAAGGCCGAGAGCCAACTGCTCTCGTAAGAACTGCGCGCTCTGTGTATTTACTACAGTTGCCCCTGATGAACGGATCTGACAATCGCCTACATTCTTTTGCATTTTCGAGGGTTCTAAAAAGTTGAAAAGAGGATCTTGTCTCATATTCCAGAAGGGGGTTTAAAACTCCCCAGTTCTGTACCCAACTCCGCCTGGTTTGAAATACAGGGCAAGAAAGGTTGTAGTAAACAGCCTTCTCTGACACACACTACCCGCATTCTTTTCCTTAGAGGAGGGAGCGCTGCCACAGCTGAAAATCCTGTGTCTGTTTTCTCTGCCAGAGCAGAGCACATGCGACGAGAAGCCTGAGCCATCGTGAATAGCCCTGAGCACAGAGACAGGCAGAGTGCCACAGGAGGAGGGGAGAAGTCATACGGTAACCTGGGAGGTGTTTTAAGATCCCGTATTTCATGCAAGAGAGGAATACACTGGAATGAGAAAAGCCTAAATTTCCATCAGGAAAGCAAGCAATAGAAGAGCGACACAGAGCTGCAAAGCAGGGCCGAAGCAGCGGTCGTTGGAAGAGGATCAGAAAAGTTATTTCGGAAAACTGCACGTACACTCAAAAAGGTAACGGTGCAGGGGGGAAGGGACGGAAACAACTGTAACTTACTCGGGGACTGCAGCATTAAATTTCTCCCTCAGCAGAAACGATATCTGACAAAGTCAGTGGAAGTGTCTGGAACGTGCAGTTAAGAGCTTCGCATCCGTGGTTCCGTGATCACTGACATGACGAAGCGGGGACCGTTCTCTCGGTGCCTATGACACTTGATGTGAACGTGAGGAGGTTCTACAGCACCACGGTCATCAGCACTACTTGATCATCAAAACTGTTCTAAAATGTAACTACTGATAATCAAAACTATCAATTTTGTGCAGCTAAGTAAGCCTGGTTTTAGCAAAGTTAAATGTCTTCATTCCTACTGGCACGTAAGAAAGCACGACAGTGTCACCCACAGACTCTGTAGCACTAATTTTATGTTTTCCTGCACCCACAGCAAAGGCTCAGCCCTAAACTGGCCCCTTTCCTCATTACCCAGAAATTTTCTGAACTTCTTTCCCCAATTAGCTGAGCACTGTAGGCAAAACGAGATATCTTTTATGTTATTCTAAGAAAATTATTTCATAAGCCTAAATCTGCCCCCCCTGCAATTACAATACACTCTGTAACAAACTCTGTTGTTATTTTACTATAAAGCGCCTTACTACTCTATGCTGTTGAACGCTGACTCTAATGACCCACTTCTGACTCACGTATTCCTCCTAAAAATCACTTCATTAACCAATTCTAATGTTAAGTACTTTTTACACGAGTGTACAAGATTCCTGATAACAGGACAGCGTTCTTACAGGTAAAATTTACATTTCAGTTTTGAAAATGGATCCTACTAACGTAGTTCTAAATTCCTACCTTGTGTTCATTTTGATCCTAGATCAATATGAAGTTCACCTCAAGTTAGCAAGTAAAAGAGAATAAAATGTAAGAAAAGGCAAAGTGAGAAAGGGGTTACTATCCAGTGTGACACTCGTTTCCCATAATGAAGACGATCAAGATCATTTAAGGCTACCAATGAAATCTCATCACTGAATGTGGTATCTGGTTTAACAAAAAAAAATACAAAAGGAACTGCTCAGTTTAAAATACAGAGTCTCGGGGAGCCTGGGTGGCTCAGTCAGTTAGGCATCCGACTTTGGCTCAGGTCATGATCTCACGGTGTGTGGGTTTGAGCCCCGTGTTGGGCTCTGTGCTCACAGCTCAGAGCCTGGAGCCTGCTTCCGATTCTGTGTCTCCCTCTCTCTCCGACCCGCCCCAGCTTGCATTTCTGTCTCTGTCTCTCTCAAAAATAAACAAACATTAAAAAAAAAATTTTTTTTAACAGTCTCCTAACAGCCTCAGGCTGCTGCACCCACTTGTTGGTATGGTTTTAGTGAATTTAACTAGTATACACCGCTTGCCAATAAAATGATGATGCAGCTAAGGAAATCTAAATAAAGTCTCATCATGATACTACACCCACCCCCGTCTCATGCTCCCTCCCCCATATTCGTTATATCTCTGAACATACCAAAATCTCTATTTCATGACCATTTCTCAGAAATAATTAGCAAATATTCAGAGTTTTTCCTATATAACAATTCTGGAGAATATGAATAAAGGTTTCTAACCATGCTACCAAGAGTTTGTGGCCTTTAAAAAACAGTGGCTCTGACAAACATACCAAATTTCTTTTATTTATCTTGAGAGAGCAAGTGAGCGCGCACATGTGCTCAGCAGAGCGGGAAGGGCAGAACAAAGGGAGAGGAAGAGAGACAGAATCCCAAGTAGGCTNTGAGCGAGCGAGCGCGCACATGTGCTCAGCAGAGCGGGAAGGGCAGAACAAAGGGAGAGGAAGAGAGACAGAATCCCAAGTAGGCTCCACACTGAACCCCACAGGGGACTGCATCCCCTGACTGTGAGATCAGCACCCACGCTGAAACCAGGAGCCAAACAAACGGAGCCACCGGCTGCCCCACAGATGTCAAATTTCTTAAAATAGCCTTGCAGAGGAGTGTCCCATTAAACAGAATCCTGCTCTACACTACATTTCCCCGATCGCAAGGTGTACCTGGAAAGGGCAAAAAGTGTTCAGGAAGACCACATAGCTCAAGTTTCCACTTCAAAAACATACTCCCAAGCCCTCTGTGCTCCAGGCTGGGCACCTGTCGAGATCTCTGCATAGTCAACGACCAACATTCCTTAGCACTAAAATTAAAGTGGGGAGATTAAAGCTTTTTTTCTCACCATGATAAAGGGAAAAGTTCTAAAACACCATTTGGTATCTGGCTTAGATCATCAGTACCCAAATAACTTTTACTGGCTGCATACGAACTTGGTAGGTAGCAGCTTTTCACCTATCAGAAAAATTTATAACTTCTTTGTAGGATGAAGTTAAACTTTTTGTTTTTGCTTTTCAATTTTCCATTTTTGCATATATTTTTATTCAAATCAATGATGTCCTGTTGAAAAGTGAACTAGCAAATATATACATTTCACTACTTCTTTCATTGTAAACCATGTAAATCTCCCCCACTGTATCTTTATAAATGTGCCCAAGGTGCCCAGAGTCATAAGTTCATTAACACCCTGTATTTTATGTCTATCACTTTGTATCCCCAACGCCAGACCCCGTGCCTCAGTGGAAGGAATTAGCCACTGTGTAACCGGTATCTCAGTAGGTCACTAATGCCCCCTCCTCCCACCACAAAATGTAGGGGAGTCAATAAGCTGTACTGTGTCCCTAAGGTTTTATTCACACAAGGGAAGAGAGAGACTTGGGTTGGGACAGGGAATTAAAACATCTCCATTTCTCCACTGATGCCATGCCGTCTAAAAGGGGAGGCGCATCCTGGTAACAATTTTCTCGTTCTTCAACTCCCTGTTTGTGTAATGACCTACTCCAGCCTTCAGAATGAACCTCCCCAAACAATGTGGTCTGGCATGTTCCCCATCAACAAGGTCCGAAGAACCCAGCAACCTCTTCTCCCCACTCTACATTCTACCTACACCGTGGGTGCCCAAGAGACAAATGCATTGAGGGCACCAGAGTGGCTCAGTCAGTTCAGTATCCGACTCTTGGTATCGGCTCAGGTCATGACCTCACAGTTCATGGGTTCAAACCCCAAGTCGGGCTCTGTGCTGCCAGCCTGGGATTCCCTCTCTCCCTCTCTTTCTGCCCCTGTCCTATTTATTCTCTCTCTCTCTGTCTCAAAATAAATAAAAACACTGTAAAGAAAGAAATGCATGAAATGCTATTTATTGCTTATTATATTTGAACTCCTTTTCTCCAAAAAATCCAAAGTTCTCTGCACACTGCCTTTTCATATATTTCAAGTTCCGTCCATATTTACTAACAACCTGATAACAAGTATCAGTAAAAACCATGATGTTACCTGGCATCTACAAACAAGAAGATTTCTGAAATAAATGTTGATTGTTAATTCACTGGGCCCCTTGGGTTCACAGCTTGTATTTAAGCATTTCAGATGGAAAGCCAGTATGAAACAAGTACCCGTGTGAATATACTAAAAATAACTGCTTCTTGATAAATCAAAATCCTATTTTAATAAAATTATGTTCCCACCTTATAGTGTTCTTACGTCTTCATGTAAGTATACTTTGAGCTCTTGAGCTTGTTTTTGTGAATTCCTCCTGACCCCTCCAGTAGTATCAGCTAGAATTTTGTTGTTCTTGGCAAAGTGTTTTGGTGGAGATAAGAACAGAACACCGAGAAGCACACAGGCACCTTCTCGTTAGCCCCATGCAGCTATTTCAATGAACGGAAATTATGTCGAGTTTCAAATCCACTTCTTCTGTCACACTAGCCACGTGCAAGCGCATGGCAGCCCCACGTGGCTTGGGGCCAGTGAACAGGACGCAACAAACAGAGCTCTGTTGAGTTTTCCTCATGGAAGACGGAGGACCCTACCCGGGCAGAGGCCTAGCGGGCCAGCAGGAGACAAGCGGGTGGAGGGAAGCAGAGAGGACTGAAAAGCCCCTTCCTGAGACTGAAGGAAATAGCATACGCTCGGATGTCTGCAAATACCTCACTGTGGCCTCACTTAAGTGGAGGCTGGGTTTCAAAGGGCCTTATAATTCATTCTGAATTCACGGAGGAGTCACTCTCCAGGGTTTAAGCCACTTTGCTTAGGAAAGATGTGCGTTTTGGAGGACTTCCCCTTGCTGACATGTGGGTCAGAGATGGGGAGAGCTGGAAGCAGTACAAGACTAGGGCCAAGAAGCCCAGTTTCAAGGATCTCGAATTCAGGTAATTCAGGTAGAAGATGATGGTGCAGCAAAAAAGGAGAGGGACATGGGGCGCCCGGGTGGCTCAGTCGGTTAAGCGTCCGACTTTCGCTTAGGTCATGATCTCGCGGNCTCAAGGTACAGAGCTACCCGACCGTGTGACTCAGCCTCTGACTGGATGCTGGAGGAGGAAAAAGACTCCAGCATGACATGACTCTGGCTCGGGCAACTGAGCAGAGGGTAATACCGATCACCGGAACACTGGGACCAGAAGAAAGGCAGCGTGTATACGGGGTGGAGGCCGGGTGTAGAAACGATCCACACAGAGCCGTCCAGGAGGCCACACTATATAAAAGTGACGAGCTCAACAGAGAAGGCTGAGCTGAAGATATGGCTGTCTGGGTCACTGACAAACAGAAGGAAGGCAAAGCCTCGGAGCCGATAAGATCATCCAGAAAATATGTTTAGTGATAAGAGAAAACAAGGGGAGAATTCTGACGATCACCAACACTTACAAGGCCAGGAGAAGCGTCAGCCAGCAAGGCAGAAGCGAACACCAAAATAAACAAGAAAAGCCTTAAAAAGGAGGTGATCAACAGGTTTGAAAGCTATAAAGAACAGTGTCCACCAGACTCCATAGGCGGGTTATCAGTAACTCTGTCAAAAGCAGTTACTGTCGGGGTGCCCGGGTGGCTCAGTCAGGTAACCGTCCAATTTCAGCTCAGGTCATGATCTCACAGCTTGACTCAAGGGTTTGAGCCCCACGTCGGGTTCCGTGCTGACAGCTCAGAGCCTGGAGCTTGCTTCACATTCTGTGTCTCCCTCTTTCTCTGCCCGTCTCCCCACCTCTCTCTCAAAAAGAAACATTTTTTTAAAAAAGCAGTTTCTATGGGGCTCCTGGGTGGCTCAGTCGGTTGGGCGTCCGACTTCGGCTCAGGTCATGATCCTGCGATTCGTGGGTTCGAGCCCCGCATCGGGCTCTGTGCTGACAGCTCAGAGCCTGGAGCCTGTTTCAGATTCTGTGTCTCCCTCTTTCTCTGCCCGTCTCCCCACCTCTCTCTCAAAAAGAAACATTTTTTTAAAAAAGCAGTTTCTACAAAGTAGTGGAGGCAGAGGCTCAAGTGCTCGAGGTAAGCAGGTGATAGGAGTAGAGAAATGCAGAGATGGCGGCCAGCCTCCGGCAGAGGAGGTAAAAAGTGGTCAGCAGTAAGGCCTGGCATCTGTCTACTCAACATGAGAGAAATGGGACTGTGTTCAAACACAAGTCACACAACCCTGGGAAAGGCCCTTAGCCTCTCTGTGCCTCCATAGAAAATGGGGATAAATAATAGCATTTACTCCAAAGCGTTATTAGAATTAAGTGCATTAATATTTGTAAAGCACTTAAAACAGTGCCTACCATGCGGGAAGCACTATATAAGTGTTTTGTTAGATAAAATATGAAACGCTGTCGACAGGAAGAGACATAGATAGCCAGGGGTCCAAGGAGAAAAAAAGGGGGACAATTAAGGGCACGGGTCTCTGAGGAGGGGCCAGGAGCAGGAGAAGACCCACACCCCTCCCGCTGGGACAAGCCAAAGGATGGGTACAGGTGCAAAGTTAACAGTAAGCGAATGTGGTTTCAATCCCATGGCTTTGAGTGGTTGTTCCATTTCAAGAGAGGCAGGAGTCAGGAGGTGTAAGTTGGAAAAAACAAAATTGAAGAAACAAGTAAGTGGAAAGACACGACTGTGCTCATGGACTGGAAGGATTAGTGTTATTCAAATGCCCACACCACCCAAAGCTATCAAAATCCCAATGGCATTTTTCACAGAAATAGAACAGACAATCCCAGAATTTGTGTGGAGCCACAAAAGACCCTGCTACTAACAGACCAAAGTGGCCTGTTCGCAGGGCACGATGGACCCGCTAAGGCCTGAGACCAACTCTGAAATGACATTGGGTTCCAGATATGAAAACTGCACCTATTTCTAATTCAAGTGAACTACATTAGATGTATTTATAAAGCACTTAACACAGTCCATGGCACATAAATTAGTAGACAATGTAGATGATCAAGTGTTTTCTTCTTTAATGTGAGAAATTTAAATACACAAAATATGTCCACCAGGCTGTGTGGCCTTGATCCAGTTGGTCAGCCTCTCTGGCTCTTGGTCCCTCATCTGTGGGGAAGGGAGGTGGAGAGGTGGCTGAACAAAATGGCACCACTCTAAGAAAACCCCACCACTCTAAGACACTAACCTAGGCACTCGGCAATTGGAAAAATGAGAAGTAGAGCTGTCCTCTTCTGAAATCACACTTCTAGTAAGAGAAAAAAGTTAAAATTCCAAAAAGCACAGACAGTTGATTTTAAAAAAGACTATACAGATAAACTGAACACACATGTATTATATAAATAATCCAGTAAGTCTAGAGTTACTACTCTACAGGATTCATTCTGAATTCATGGAAAAGTAAATCACTCTAAAAGTTTTAAGCTATGCTATTTAGAAAGATAGATATTTTAGAAGGAATCCGCCCCCGCCTCCCCCCGCCACTGACACACACACCTCACCAGGCATTCGCTCGCAACGCCATCACGGGGCATCATAGGGATCCCTCCGCTTCAGCCCACCTAGAGAAAGAGCGCTCAGGGCAGGGGGTACCTGTGGGCACCTCTCTACCAACAAGGCCTCAGGGTTGCCAGGGCCTTTCCTAAATGTCTGAAGTGCTGGTCCAAAGACCACAAGGTCACCCACAGCAAATTTCTCAGAAGAATGAGAGCTCCTGCAATCTTTATTCCTTTTTTTTTTTTTAATATTTTTACTTATTTCTAGGAGAGAGAGAGAGAGAGACAGTGTGAGCAGGGGAGGGTCAGAGAGAGAGGAAGTCACAGACTCTGAAACAGGCTCCAGGCTCTGAGCTGGCCGTCAGCACAGAGCCCGACGCGGGGCTCGAACCCACGAACCGCGAGATCATGACCTAAGGGAAAGTTGGACGCCTAACCGACTAAGCCACCCAGGCGCCCCTCTTTATTCCTAAGCAAGGCTGGCAGCACACAATCTCTCCCTTATCACCAATAATACAAACTCTTGGCCACACAACTGTAATCCTTCTGTTAAAATGAACAATTTAGGGGTTCGGATGTAACACAGCATCTCATTCTTCCCACGTCCCCGTTTGTCTGTTCAATAAACTTGGGTGCAAAGTGACCTCTTTAACTTCCTTTTCCAAAAGCAAAATTAGATGTCAGCTGTCATCACGGACGCTGTAAGTAGAATGTGAGTTCAAATCCCTACTACAATATCATTAATATAAAATATATANCTCCCATCACACACACACACACACACACACACACTTTCATCTTCAAGCCTTGACCTCAGCTTCCACAACTGTTATTAAAAACTTCCATGGGGCGCCTGGGTGGCTTAGTTGGTTAAGCGTCCGACTTTCGCTTAGGTCATGATCTCGCGGTTCGTGGGTTCGAGCCCCGCGTCGGGCTCTGTGCTGACTGCCGGCTCAGAGCCTGGAGCCTGTTTCAGTCTGTGACTCCCTCTCTCTCTGACCCTCCCCTGCTCACGCTCCCTCTCCTAGAAATAAATAAAACATTAAAAAAAAAAAAACTTCCAGAAAAGATCATAGAACATTTCTTTAAAACCTCTCCTTCCCTAACAACCTAATCAGCACATGTCCCCATATCCAGAATCTAGAACGACACTTCTGTGGTCAGTAGGGTTGTATCAGGGAAGCCCACCAGGTCCCCGTCCTGAAGCCCCCTGGGGAGTGGGGAGACCTTGGCCATCAACAGCAGGGCCCTGCGCCTGCTGCCCCTGGGTCACTGAGGCTCATGCTTCCTCCTTTTACTGCCAGCATTTATCACCGACCCTAGGATAGAGCAGATGCACGCACGTGCTTACAGGAGGCATAAAACCAAAGAGCTCTTTTCCATAAATAATCCACAGAAATTGGGGTTTCTAGTTCTTCATACAGAAAGGCAAACTGGAGACACCTGAATGTTGAATTTGCAAATCCCATCAATGGTTTCTGAATCTATCCCAAAGCTTACCTCGCTCGATTGTACATATCCAGTGGCATCGGGCAGAACCCCCTGTACGATTTCACGTCAGCATTTTCTCATCGTTATCTTTTATTGACCACTGTCAAAAATTAAGCCAAAAATCGCCACCTCTCATCCAAGATGAATGCTGCACAATTGTGACGTCTCTTCAACACTTCAGAAGAGCTTAAAACAGCCATAAGGAAGTGAGAAGAGCGGAAGAGCATGGCCAGGGAGGGAGTGGCAGGGAGCAGCATCTAGAAGTCTGGGGAAAACCAGCTGTGAAGCCAACTCGATCTGGCTCGAGCACTTTCTCTACTTCCTGCAAGTTACAGCAGCTCTCTGGCCTCCAACTTCTTCTTGTACGAAAATATGAAAATAAATGTGCCATCACCTCGCTCAAAGGGCTGCTTCAAAGTGATCTCACCGGATGGTCACAAGTGGCCATCAACACGATACCCTGCAACCCAAGGCACGGTTAACGTTCGCTGTTCTCCTGGCATTCTGCACCAGCCTGAGCCTCGCCATCTAGATTTCCCTGCTCCCGCTTCACCCCCAAACACACCAGGCGTGTCCCCAGGAGCTGACAGCACCAATCGCCAATGGCATTACACCAAGCCCTGAGCTCTTCTGCCGTATTAAGAACCAGAAAGTCACAGCCGCAGAAGCCTGTTGCGCCACCAGGGCGGAGGCAGGGTGGGCACAAAGGGACGAGCCGGCTGCAGAGAGCCCCGGGCAGACAGCTCCACGCACGATGAAGGAGACCCTGCTTCATGCGTCTAGGACCTGGGAGTCACAGGACGTGTGTGCTACAAGACTCAAGACCTAATCCAATCACTTGACCTTCCAGGGAAACAGTGAGAAGGTAAATGCTTTGTTCAAGGTCATTCAGCGAGTCAGAGAGACAATGAAGACCCAGCCCTGCAAGACTAGTGCTGGTTCTGCTGTAATAAACACCCTAAACGGCCAAAGAACGCATCCCCTTACTTTGGGTGATGCAACAGCATCCTCTCAGACTAGACAACTGTATGTGTGCTTGGAAAAACGTTACCAGCAAATCGGGGCAATGTCATTTCAAGAGAGTACATCCAAAGAGCATCTAGGGAGTAAGCTCAGGTCATAACTTAAAGCGATTCCTAAGAAGGTAGCATTCTAAAACCGTTCTGTTCTAGCCGTTGGTGTTGTCACTGAATGTGGCGCTGTGTCTCCAGGGTCACTATGCTGAAGGAAACAACATTCATTTGCATAATTTCTGGTATATTAAGTCAACTACGTCATGAGAGTTTTTTTCTTTTAACCAGCAGCGTAGATGCTTCCCCCAAACGTCTCCGAGGGCTAAGCCCTTCTACACACACAGGCATTTACTTGCCCTCTGTGCGTCATTCCTATATGCCCGCATCTTCCTGACAGCGGTTAATGCCATAAAGCCATTCAATTCAAGGTAGATGGAGAGTTTGTGTGACCGAGTTGCAAGGTTTTTCCAAAGAACACCGTTTTTCCTGGGGGGGAAAAACCCACTAACAAACTCTGTTTATTCAGATTTGAGTGTGTAGCAGGCATTTTCTGAAAAATGGACAAAATAATTGTGCTACTTAAGGGAAACCATTACAAGATTTGTTGCCAATGATAAAATTTGGGCTTTCAAGCAAAAATCAGAATTTTGGAAAATCTGTGTCCACCATCATGAACTTGACAGCTTCCCAATACTTGAAGAATTTTTTGATTAGATGTAGTAAGAGAACGAAATAAGTTTTTAAAAGTACTCTATAACGAAACATGTCAACATCTGAAAGATTTATGTAATTCACTGAACCAATATTTCCCAAATTGCCAATGCATGATGTTACAAAACCACACACAGATAAAAGACCCGTTCGAAGTGCAAGATACACCAATGCATTTTCCTGAAACCGAATACAAAAATTTCACTGATATGATTTCAGATTCCACATTGCAACTAACCTTCCAGAAACAACTCCTTATAGTTTCAGGGTAGCATAAAATTATCTAAAAAGGCCATTCAAATATCTGCCCCTTTTCTATTACAAATCTCATGCCAGGTTTTCTTCATGTTCTTCAACCAAAACAACATATTACAGCAGGCAAAATGCAGAACTAGCTATCAAAATCTAACGGTCTTCTCTTGAACCAGGCACAAAAGAGATTTACAAAAACATAAAGAAAAACACCCTTCATTGTCACCAAACTTTTGCTTTGAAAAACATATATTTTTCATAAAAATCATTACTTATATTAACATATAATGTATTACTGGTCAGCAGCATCACTGAAAAATGCAACACAACTGAAAACTCACACATCATACAACATTTCGACATGGCAAAACAAAAACACAAACCAAACCAACAAACAAAAAGACGCTTCAAATATGAAAATATGATGCCCTAGACACGAAGAGGATGGCCACAAGCTTTACCCGGGGGGGGAGAACTTGAATCTCAGTAATTACCACTGCCACAATCACCAAAAAGCCACAGATGTCCTTGACAAGGGGGAGCCAGGATAAGGAGCCACAGACTCTATAACAAAGGCTACTTGGCTAAAATGCCTGGCTTTCCAGAGACGCTGGGGCAGGGAATGCAGAGAAGAGAGAGTTCCAGAGCCCGCAAAGCAAATGACTAGGCAGCGTCCAGTAGAAGAAAGAAGAAAGTACCTTACTTTTGCTTGATAGCTTACTATGAAAATACTTTGGCATTCGGCCATTTGTTCTTTTTTAAAGAACGAGACATTCACACTCCAATTCTCACTGTATTTACACTCCTATTCTGAGTTCAGAGAAGAACCCAAAAGCTTGGTTTTATGTGTATCTTAGCTTCAAGAACCCTAGGAGATAAGCAGTGCAAATAATATCCTATTTACAGATGGTGAAACTGGGTCTTGAGAGTTTAAAAGACAGCCATAGTTGGGTGGAAGACCCAGCATCCCTACCCCAAGTCTCCTGGGCCCTTGTGTGAAATCTCTTCCACACGCCACTGGCACACTTCTTCTCCAAGTGTGGTCCTGCAGCACCAGCGGCAACACCTTGGGGAACTTGCTAGAATGTGACTTCTCAGGCCAGCCCGGACCTGCTAAATTTGAAATTCTTGGGGGAAGACCCAGCAATCTGTATTTCACAAAGCCTTCCGGTCATTCCAGTGCACGAACTGATGGTCTAGAAGCAGTGATGCCGCAGGCAGGCACCCGTCCGCCAGGACAATCGTGTAGATAATGTGAACGAACAACTTGAAGCCAATACAATACAGCTGGACCTTACAAAGCCATCGATCCTATGGGACTCCGGGCGCAACCATATTACTTCACTTAACCTTAATTATCTCCATAAGGGCCCTATTTCCAAATATAGTCACACTGAGACTGGGGCTTCGACATATAAATTTGAGGGGGACAAGATTCAGTCCCTAACCAGCTTCGGAAGGTAAGTGTTCAGGTCCCAGCAAAGGTTGCTGCTGCTGGTCCACGACCTCACCCGCAGAACGCGTGACACGGAGGCTCAAAGAGAAAGAAGTTTACTTGGAAAACAGCAACCGTCGTGGGAATCCCAGCACGGATCCCGAGCAGCCGAGGAAGACCCACGGGGACTTCCCCGGGAACACAGGAGCGAGGGAAAGTCATCGCCCACACTGGTGCCTAGTACTGACCAACCACAGTAAACGTCTACAGAGCCATTCACCTCGTGCCCGACTGTGTGGTAAGGCTACGGTGCGCTCGTTCATTTAATCCGCGTTGCCCCCTTTAGAACAGAAATGGGGGCGGGGGAGGATTTAAAGGTTAAGTAGCCTGCCAAGGAGCCACCCTGCTGGCAAGAGGCAGCAATGGGAATAATCCCCAAGACAGTCTTAACCCCCACTCTCCACTAGAAGGGAGAGAAGAGCACAGGCTCGCATTTGATCTCCAATCAGAGAGCACGATCCCAAGCGCCAGAGGCCATTCAGTACAAAGGGGTACAGGACGGCTATTAAGGAAACACAAAAGACCAAAACATGCAAGCAAGATACTCAACTTTACTGATCATCAACGTGCACCTATCAGATTGGCAACGGACAGTAATGGGCTGAGTTGGCCAGTGCAGAAAAAATGGGCAACTCCCATTCCACTGAAAAGGTTATGAAATGCTGTGGCCTTTCAGGGCAATCTAGGAACACACACCATATAGAAAAAGAACACAGCCTGTGACCCCATGACCATCTTCTCAAGAAATGTATCCTAAAGGTGCATGGCGATGTGTTTGAAGGGCTAATCTTTATGGAAGCACTGTTTTCCATAGTGAAACACTAGAAATGACCTAAATGTCCATTAAAGGAGGACAGGTAAGCGAAGTGACATGGTACAGGATGTCACTGTTTGAACTACTTGAAAAGATAAGGTACAGCCCTATGTATTAATATGAAAAGATCACCCACACTATTCTGAAAAAAGGGAATTACACGTTTAGGATACACTCACAGCATGGAAACCTACCTTCTGCTGAAAGGCCTAGGGGAATAATTAATGTGCCAACATTTACTGGGCATGGGGGCTTGCACTTTCAACTTCCTACACACTTTGTTAGTATAAAATATTTTGGAATAAGCATCCTTACAAACAGCCAGATGTTACGAAAAAAATTCATTAAAATTTTTCCCCGCATGTCAAATGGCTCTAGCCTCCCTCCAAGTTCTGCTAGCTGGGGCCCTCGGCTGGGCTAGCAGAGCTCACAGGGCCTGGACGGTCTCATGGGCAAGCAGGGACCGGTGTGGGGACAAGGACCCCTGCTGTCTGCGCTCAGGATCTGTCCCCGGCTTTCGTTCGCAGGGCTCCCCACAGCAGCCCGCACGTGGCCCGGCACCTGCCCCGGGCACCCCTGTGCTCTCAGGGCCTCCCAATTCCTAGTACAAAGAGCAGATCGAGTAGTGACTCAAAGACGACAAGCGACTGCAAGCATAGCTAACCAATGCTGATAAGGACGGGTCAGTCTGATATTTCACTTTCAAGAGAAANTTAACCGACTAAGCCACCCAGGCGCCCCTACCTACCTACATTCTTAATCGTGGAGGTTCAAAATGAAAGATGCCCAGATTTTCCACATCCCTGCTGTGAAAGATTCAACAGTATTCCAGTCCACCCATCTGAAATCATAATGTAGACACATCCAAATCAAAAAGAAAGTGTGTCATCTCCACAGTTCCCTGCCCCACGAGTGACAAATTCTTTCCCGTTTCCAAAGTGTCACACATTTACTCCACTGATGGTCTCGAATGCAAGACACTAAACACAAACATGTGGTCTGACTTAAATCGGTCAACTTTCACAGCTACTTACTCTACGCGCACTCCCCTCCCCCCCCACCCAAGAGTGACGGTCTCACGACCCAGCCACTCGCATGGCAGTGTGACCACGAAGCACTAGTGAAGTTGGGACTTACATGCTACTGGGTCTCTGTCGAGTCCAGTAACTCCCCTTCTCTAGATAAACAAAATATACAGTGAAATAAAAGTGACACAGTTCTGAGTTCCTAGAAGAGTCCTACACAAAGAGGTGCTGCCAAGTCTAACGACCAACCAAAGTGTTTACATCATAACCAAAGGTAACTAAATGAAAACACTACGACGACGCACATTCCTTCATTTTCAAGCAGGCAAATCCCAGATTTGTAATGTGACAACAAACTAAGGTTAAGAATGGAATTCTAGGGGCGCCTGGGTGGCTTAGTCGGTTAAGCGTCCGACTTTCGCTTNAATTCTAATAGTTTCCTTTTCAAGACAGAACGTAGCACCTTCATCAAGTGACCAAACTAAACATCACGTCACGAGTAAACGAGACAAGAAGTCATGTGTCCCAATGTGGCGCCCTGAGGAAGAAACACCATCACCCATGCGTTTCTCTGGCCTAAAAGGGCTTGACCTAAATCTAAACAGGAGGGGAGGGGCCCTTGGGTCGCTCAGTCGGTTAAGCGACCCGGCTTCAGCTCAGGTCATGACCCTGCAGTTCATGAGTTCGAGCCTTGTGTCGGGCTCTGTGCTGACAGCTCAAAGCCGGCTTCAGATTCTGCGTCTCCCTCTCTCTCTGCTCCTCCCCAGTCTCACTCTGTCTCTCTCTCTCAAAATACAAATAAAACATTAAAAAGCATTTTTCTAAGTACATAAACAGGAAGGGGAAAAATCTAACTCCCTAACAGGTTGCTATTCTGACCATCTCGAAGAGATGGCGGGTTTCTGAAAGCTACTACAGGGCAGCAGTACCGGCTGTCGTCAGGACGTTCTGTCTGCTGTACTCCTGCAAAAGCTTCGTGCCAAAGAGACAAACCGACGACACGTTCCCTCCGATGATGAACTTCCACATACCTGCATGCAGCAAATGCTGACTGAGCACCTGCCCTATATCAAACCCTGTTCTCCGCGCTGGGGGTGCGTCCGTAAAGGTCACAGGCCAGTCCTCCCCTACACGGAGCAGAACTGCATCCGAGTGAGGGTAGAGCCAAACCAAGTAAATAAGTAAAAATAAGTAAGGAAAAGGCAAAACAAGAGAAAAACTAGAGCACGGAAGGGGGACAGGTAGTTTGGAGGAAGGGGTGTGATTTTTCTTCTCATTTTATTTCGGATAGAAAGCCGGGGAGAGGGGAGAGGGAGAGACAAAGAATCCTAGGCAGGGTCCGCGCTCAGCACGGAGCCTGATGCGGGCTCAGTCCCACCACCCAGAGATCATGACCTGAACTGAAATCGAGAGGCGGCCGGACAGCGGACTGAGTCATCGGGGCGCCCCTGAAGGGCTGTGATTTTCAAGCGGGCAGTGCGGGGAAGCCTCGGGGAAAGGACGGTGAGGTGCGGAAGGAAGAAGGTCGCCTGCACACTAGGACTGGTCCCGGGGCGGGGCGGCCAGGGGCACAGGCCTGACCCCCAGCCCCCCACCCCCGCCGGCCCGAGTGTGTCGGGGCAGCCACTGCTCAGGGTGCAGCAGGGAGGGAGGGGCGCCGGGAAGCGCTCGGCGTCTCTGCACTGGGAACGGCCGCGGGGCAAACAGCAGGCGCAGACCCAGGGCCCAGCCTCTGAGGGCCGAGCCAGCAGGGTTTGAAGAGACGGAGCGGAGGGGCCGCGAGAATCCCACGGTCTGCGTCGGGGCCTCCGTGCCGCACGGGCGGTGACAGCAGGCTGCTTCCAGCCCTGGGACGCCGGGTCACCGCGCGCCTCGGTCCTAGACGTAGGCTGTGCAAGGTCAAGGTTCCCACCTTCGCAAATGCAGGAATGAGGCCTGAACTGGGAAGTGGTTGGTCCAAATACAGTAGGTTTGGAAACAAAACAAGAGCCTAGATTTCCTTCCCCAAGGTTAGGGGTTTTTCCATCACATCGTGTAGCTGGTTTTTTGTTTCCCCTTTTTTTTTTTTTTTAAAGGTAGAATGTCGCCACGTACAAACCACGGAAACCGGGGAGCCGAGCTCCGGGCCGTCAGTGGCTCCCCA
>NW_027527932.1:6076230-6097771 GCF_008692635.1 Crocuta crocuta
CCGCGGAGGTGGGGGCCGCCCTTCCCCCCCCCCCACCCCCCGGGGGTCCGCGGGGCCCCTGCCGCGGCCAGGCGCCCGCTGCGTCTATGAAGAACACACGCGACCACACAGCAGCGGACCACCGGCCCTGTTCCCGGAAAACGCGCCCCCAGGGCAGCCCCACGCGCTCAGCGCTCAAGCCTGCTCTCTCGCCAAGCACAGCGGGTCGCTGTCGCCGCCCTTTCTTGGCGTCACCTGTAAAACCCTAACGTCTCCCGCAGTGACTTCTCACTGGTCACAGGGACACGCACTCACCCACCCTGCAAACTCAAAGCCAACAGNCCGAGGGCTGACCGCGCCGAGAAGTCGCACCGGCCTGTGCGAAGGCGGCGGGAAGGCGACACAGGGTATTAAGCGGAGAAGTGAAAAGATCAGGCCTTGGGGGGAAAGGTCCCTGGAGTTACAGTGTGATGCTTTTCCCACGAATTCTTGCAGAGTCTCTGTTCGTCCACCGGACACAGCAGCGGCTCCGGACAGGGCCTCCCGCCGCGGACGCGGGTGCCGCCGACGCCCCGGAGCGAGCACCGCCTTCGCCACAAAACACTGTTTTGATCCCGTCGTCCTCATTTCGGGACTGTGACTGCTTCTGACATGAAATTACGCCTACTCATCCTAACTGTACCGTAAACGCCCCAGGGAAGAACGCATGCTGGAAACCACGCCTCAGACACGGCTCCACGTTTTAAATTAAAACAAGCAAACGCTTCCTGAAAATGTTCACACAAGCTTCTATAGCAGTTTGGAAGGAATGCTTTCCAAATATTTAAAAAAATTTTTTCAAGGTTATTTATTTTGCGAGAGACAGCACGTGCAAGCTGGGGAGGAGCAGAGCGAGGGAGAGAGAGGGAACCCCAAGGAGGCTCTACGCTGTCTGCTCGGATCCCGACGCGGGGCTCCATCCCACAAACCGTGAGATCACGACCTGAGCTGAAATCGAGAGTCAGGCGCTCAGCCAACTGAGCCATCCAGGCGCCCCGTGAAATATTTTAAAACAAAGTACCATGCTGCCTACGATGGCCCTCTAAGTAATACGGAACATGAGGGAAGCCGGCGAGTATGTGAATGAAGGGCATCGGGCTGTGACGTCTGATTCTACTATTCTGTCTCCTTATACGTGTTAGGAAGGTTCTACCGTTTGGGCATCTGAAGCACCTGAAAGTACCCAAAGTCGACACCAAGTCCTCTTCTTCCTTCTACGAAACCCCATGAAATACGACGTTGCACAGAGCAACAAACACAACCCTCGGAGATTAAACTACAGTGATCTGTCAACGAACGTTTCGAAAGAGAAACCCGTAATGTTAGAGCAAAGAGCTCAATGAAGCGTTTGGGTTTATTTTTTTAAAAGTCCTACCTAGAGGCGCCTGGGTGGCTCACTCAGCTGGGCGTCTGACTCCTGATTTCCGCTCAGGTCAGGATCTCACAGTTCTGAGTTCGAGGGCCGCACTGGACTCCTCGTTGACAGTGCAGAGCCTCCTTGGGACTCTCTCTCCCTCTCTCTCTGCCCCTGTCCCCACACTCAATCTCAAAATTAACTAAAAACAAAACAGGCCTGCCTAAACATCTTCCTTCCACCAAAATTATTTTAGTCACACAACTCTTACCATTACAGATTTCTAAAGCTGCAGATGACCTGTGTTAGCAGCTACTTACGCCATTTCCCAATTACCTTCTTATGCCAACTTCTATATTTTCTGCTTCATTTGTAAGTCCCAACTCTATACGTAAAACGTGGTCAGTAAATGTGGTACGCCGGCTTATAGAATCACTGACTTCCAAGGCTGCAAAGGACATTCAAGGCTCCCTAGTCGACCAGCCATTTGACGTGTTTGTCTTTAGATCAACACGCATGTGCAACCGGATGAGCTTCAGCGGGTAATTTACCACTTCGCAGTGCAGACACGACACACAGTAGGAAACGCGAAGGACCAGGAAAGCTTGCTGGGTCCACGATGGCAGGTCAACTCCTAGTGCCTTCCTAGTACCTCAGTCTAAATAACTACCACTCGAGGAAATGACACTAATACATCCCTAGGTCACGTGAGAGCTCCTATTGGGGGCAGTTACAGGCCACAGCGAGTGTGTGCCCAGCACCCTGTGAACAGTGTACTTTCCCGTGCTGCGTTCAGCTGTGGGCGCCTCCCCACAACTAGTCTGAGGAATAACACCATTTCCACTCCTCGCTCAACATTTAAAGTCAAAGTCATCAAATAACGGAAGATTGCATTACCACCCTGTACTGACAAAGACAGTATTAATTATTATTTGAATTAACCTCTGAGCCATGGTTTTCATCAGTACTTAGAAAAGACAGGGACAGTTTCTAATTACACACCACCCTCGTTATGAGCCATGAGGCCGCAAAGCCATATCTGAAGAAGCTGCCACCCTTCGCCTCAAAACTGCTTGGACGTCCACTGCTGAACATTCCCGTCCCCTCCGTGTGGAAACGGAGCTTGGCACCCAGAGCTGCGGCCCCCGGAGTTACACCTTTCCTTTCAAATTGTGATGGGGGCTGCACACACGTCTACTAGCACAAGTCCCTACGCAAGGTAAGCAGGGCCCAGCGCGGACACTTCACCACCCAGCTCAGCATCCGTGCTTGTCGACAGCACGCTGCAGTAAGACGCAGGAGACGTGAAGGAACCGCTGTGCTATCACACCGACTGTATCCACCGCAAGTTCTGTCCTATTCAGCATAAAAATAATCCCTCGTGGGCACCTGGGCGGCTCAGTCGCTTAAGTGCCTGACTCTTGATTTCAGCTCCAGGCAGGATCTCAGGGCTCCTGGGTTCCAGCCTCGTGTTGGGCTCTGTGCTGACAGCATAGAGCTGCTGCAACTCTCTCTCTCCACCTCTCTCTCCTTCTCTTGAGACCTCTCTCTAAAATAAACAAACATTTAAAAATAATAATAATAATTTCTCATGGCACCTGGGTGGCTCTGTTGGTTAAGTGACCGACTTCAGCTTAGAACATGATCTCACGGTTCGTGAGTTCAAGCCCCGCGTCGGGCTCTGTGCTAACAGTTCGGAGCCTGGAGCCTGCTTCAGATTCTGTGTCTCCGTCTCTCTCTGCCCCTCCCCGATTTGCACTCTATCTCTCCCTCTCTCAAAAATAAACTTAAAAAAAATTTTTTTAGTAATAATAACAATCCCTCATGTGACAAGGGGAAAAAATCCACCAGTAGAGAGGAGTAAAAATTGAAACATGAGTTTTATTTCTGTCTTCTACCACCAACCCTCATCTCATTCTCCAAAGATAATCAACGTAACCATTTCTTATGTGTCCTTTCCGGCGCATCCGTGCACACGCAGAGGTGTCTGCACACAGCAGGTGTTGTTCCGACCCTCTGTAGGCAGGAATTTAGGAGGTGGACATTACAGCCATCCATCAACGCCTCAGCGGCAGCCATTCCTCAGTGAGGCTTTGCTGTCACCCTCTCACAACCACACTCCCTTTGCAGCACACGTTTTTCTTAGAAAAATGCACCATTTTTAAATCCTAAAAGTTTCAGGTTAATCATCTGTGACACAAACACTCACATTTAAAATATCTCAAGATTAAGGACTTGGGTGTGGCGTTATAGGATTCTTCCAATGCCAGCAGGAATGGAGAGCAGATAAAACAGATCTATGTTCTCAACTAAAGAAAACATGGAGTTTCTGAGTTTTGATTAGACCTTGATTTTAAACTTGACAAAATCATTAGTATAGCCACCGTGACAAGCAGTAGGAGATTCCTCAAAAAATTAAAACTAGAATTACAATGATCCATGACCTAGAAATTCCACTACTGGGTATTTACCCAAAGAAAATAAAAACACTCAGTTGAAAAGATCTAAGAATCACTATGTTTATCGCAACGCTATATAACAGCTAAGACACAGAAGCAACCCAAGTGTCCATCAAGACAAATGGATAAGGATGTGATATCTGCGCGCACACGTGCGCACGCACGCACGCAGGAAGACTACTCCACCATAAAAAATGATGAGATCTTGCCATTTGTGACAACATGCATGGACCTCGACATGCATGACAATGACAACACACGTTTTACTTCTGCTAAGTAAAATAAGACAGAGAAAGGCTAACACTATAGGATTTCACTTATATGTGGAATCCAAAAAACAAAGCAAAAAAGCAGAAACGGACCCATAAAAACAGAGAATAAACTGATGGCTGCCAGAAGGGCTGGGGGTTGGCGAACGGGCAGCATGGGCGCAGGGAGTGGGGGTGCCGGCTGCCAGTTTCAGGACGAGGGGCTCCCGGGCATGGAAGGCGCAGCACAGGGAATACAGGCGGTGGTGCCACGGTGGCGTGTGGTGGCTGGTGGTAGCGAAGCTTGTGGTGAGCACAGTATAACGTATAAACTTGTCAAATCACCATGTTGTTCACCTTGAAACGAACGTAACACTATGTATCAGCTATACTTAAAAAATATACACTTGACTAAATCAACCGTATGATAGAATGATGATTCTCCGGCTCTAGTACCGTCGGTACAGTGAAGACAGACAAGCTGTCGTTTCCCACGAGGCAGAGACAAAGGGCTGGCCCGACGCACTGCGCCACCCTGGCCCACTTCCCGGAGGCGCGCCTGGCGGTCGTGGTGTCCGCCGCCCCCTGGCCAGCGCTTCAAGCGTGTGTGTGGTCCTGACGACGGCCCTGCTACAGGGACCCGCGACATCAGTGCGACGAAGACCAACTTTTAAAATTAAAAGTCTACGGAAGAGTTACAATGAGTTAAGAACAGGTATTTTGACATCTAACACTTCTGTCTAGGACCCTACCCTCCCATTCCCCATTTTACCCACATAAGACTGCCTTTCATCTAAACAACATGTAAGGAAGAAACTGGGATTCAGAGAACTCTTTCCCAGACACTAAGAGGGAATTTTTGTAATCACTTCAAAAACAACTATCATAAAACTAAGGAGATCAAAACCTGAGATTTAAAACAGTCTCTAAAACTCATCCTACCAACTTATATTTAAAAACCACCAGTCTTAAATACCTCACTATGAATAACAGATTAAAAATACTTTAATTTACACAATTATTACTATAAAACTCCTTTAAACTTCTCTATAAGAAATCACTATCTTTAAATGTCAATTTCAGAGAGCCTGGGTGGCTCAGTCCAGTAAGCGTCCAACTCTTGGTTTCGGCTCAAGTTGTGATCTCACGGTTTCCTGAGTTTGGGCTCTGCACTGGCAGTGGATTCTGTCTGCCCTTCCCTCACTGGTGCTGTCTCTGTCGCTCTCAAAATAAATGGATAAACTTAAAAAAAACAATTAAAAAGGGGCACCTGGGTGGCTCAGTCGGTTAAGCATTTGACTTCGGCTCAAGTGATGACCTCGCAGTTCGTGAATTCAAGCCCCACATTGGGCTCTGTGCTGACAGCTCAGAGCCTGGAGCTGCTTCAGATTCTGTGTCTCCCTCTCTCTCTGCCCCTCCCCTGCTCACAGTCTGCCTCTCTCTGTGTCTCAAAAATAAATAAATAAGCATTGGAGCACCTGGGTGGCTCAGTCAGTTAAGCATCCGACTTCGGCTCAGATCATGATCTCACAGTTATTGGGTTCAAGCCCCGTGTCGGGCTCTGTGCTGACTGACAGTTCAGAGCCTGGAGCCTGTTTCAGATTCTGTGTCTCCCTCTCTCTCTGACCCTCCCCTGCTCATGCTGTCTGTCTGTCTGTCTCTCTCTCTCTCAGAATTTTAAATAAATAAATGAATAAGCATTTAAAAACTTTTTTCAATTTAAAAAAAGAATTGTAACTAAGTTTCCTTTCACCCTTAGTTTCCATTTTTACTTAAAAACTTAAACATGGGGGGCACTTGGGGGACTCAGTCGTTAAGCATTTTGACTTCGGCTCAGGTCATGATCTCATGGTTCATGAGTTCAAGTCCCACATTAGGTGAGCTCAAGCCCCGCTTTGGGTGAGCCCCATTTGTCTTCTCTCTCTCTCCCTCTTTCTCTCTTTCTCTGACACTCACTCACTTACACCCTCTCTTTCAAAAAAAAAAAAACCACACACACACACACACACACACACACACGGGAGAGTCTAGGTGACTCAATCAGTTAGTTGAACGTCTGAGTCTTGATTTCAGCTCAGGTCATGAACTCACAGTTCATGGGTTCAAGCCTCTCATCAGACTCAGCTGACAGTGTGGGGCCTGCTTGGGACTCTCGGTCTCCCTCTCTCTCTCTACCCCTCCCCTGCTCACTCATGCGCAGGCACACATGTGCCCCCCCCCCAAAAATAAAAATAAAAAACTTTAACATGTATTGGATGCCAGCCACACTGCACAAGGTCCTAGGGATAGAAAGTAAATAATCTCTTGATGAACTCAGTCTAGTGAGAAGAGCAAAGAAAAAGGTAACAATGATACAATGTGATTTAACACTATAACAGTTATAACATAGCAATGATACAACGTGACTTAGCACTATAATAGTTATAAAAATGATACAATGTGATTTAGCACTATAATAGTTATAGAGTAACAACTTTCACCTAAGAGGTTTTTTTTTAATGTTCAATTAAACCAAAACCCATCAACCTACTTCTTTAGGCCATTTGCTGGCTTCTATGGGAATGCAAAAATAGTATCAATAAGCTTCAGTGATTTTTACACTATATTTACCTTCCCTACTTCCTCTAACTTTACACTAAATTCTAGTCAAGCATACACAGGATTCCCTCCTTTAAGGGAATCTGCCATTTTTTCAAGTGAATCAAAATATTACGAGCTACACAAAGCACCTTGGTTACTTATTAGGAAATGTACGATACAAGTTCCTATTTTAGAGATCAGAACTTAACCATTAACAGACATAATCAGGAAGTTAGTAATAACAAATATTATTATATTGCCTTCAAAGTGCCTATAACATAAAAGAAAACAGCCGTGTAAACCAATCGCAACTTTACCAACGCGGCAAAAGCCTGCTGCAGGCAGAGGCGGAGCACCCAGGGCAGAGTAAGGAGTCCTCCCAGGACGGAGAGGGCGGCCCACGCTCGGCGGGGACACTCAAGTGGCCCAAGGGCAGGATGTTGCCACATGTGTCTTTGTACCTCCCGTGTGTGTTTACTTGTTTACCAACTGAGCCGTCTACAAGGAGACACGTCCCCCAGTAGCTAGCAAGAGCCGACAGCGTATGATAGGAAGTTGCATCCCGCTGAAAATAATGAGAAACGGCTTTACAGAAGAGGGAGCATTCGAAACAGAACCGGCAGGCAAGCGGGATTTTGACAGGCAAAGACGGGTCTGACTGCACAAAAGGGTACTAGACACAGGCCAAGCCGGGGCAAGGGCGCTGAGGGGCTGAGCTATTGTGTGTTCAGGGACCACGAGTAATCCAGTTAAGCCAGATTAGGGGGCTCATTTAAAGAAGAGGAGATGCCACGCTTAGAAAGTTAGGTTGGCACTGAGAATGGAAGACCTGAGCGCCAGGTGCAGGCGGGCAATTTGCTTTTCAAGAGGGGAACACAAAGAAGGGTGTGCAGAAGTGTGAAGCGGGGAGGTGTGGGCATCGCTGCGGCTTCCGTAACACGCACAGGGGAGAACGCAGGCGAGAGGTCTTCGCGACAGTCCCGCAGAGGCGGCGCCAGACCCTGAAATGTGGGCAGGACCTGCAAGGCCACATCGAGGGCCGGAATCTGCAAATCTACCAAGATNGTGGAGACAGCCCTCCTGGGCGACTGGAAAGCAGAAGGGTGTGGAAGCACGATGCGGACTTCGGCTCCTGGTGCCGAAGCACAGGTCTGGTGCCCTCCCTCCATCACCTTTCCGGGGTGCCCTCTGACACGAAACAAAACCAGGCTCGTTCAAAAAGCCCTCCTTATGCGAATCCCCACTGCAGGCCCTTCCCAGTTCCGCCCACGCCTTTCCTCGGCCCCTTTCCATCACCCTTTCTTTCAATCCTGCACAGAAGCCAGCTCCTCCGGGAATTCTCCCAACGCGGTCACTGGCTGAGTATGACCACTGTTTAAGTTTGACTCCGATGTGAATTTGCAGGCACCCGGCCTCACCGCGGCAGACTGCCAGTGTGTGCTGGGTGAGTTATCGACAGCTACCCAATTCTGACAACCAGTTCTTCATTATTACTGTTAAAACCTCTCAAAGTAAACTTTATAGACGGTAAGTTGTAGGGGCGCCTGAGTGGCTCAGTTGGGTTGACTCTTGATTTTGGTTCAGGTCACGATCTAACAGTCTGTGAGTTGGAGCCCCGCGTCCGGCTCTGTGCTGACAGTGCAGAGCCTGCTTGGGACTCTCTGCCCCTCCCCTGCTTGCTCTCTCTCGAAACGAATACATTTTAAGAGATTTTTAAGTAAAAATTTAAAAACAGGGTAACTTGTAAACTCTTTCCGTTAATCGAATCCATATATCAGTAAATGAGACAGCTGTTACATTACAAGACATGCCTAAGTTACATACCGTCTCATGGGAAATGAGTGTATGACTTCCGAGTAAGTCAGAAAATTATAATCTTCAAATTTAACTGATCTATAGCAGGGTCACTCACGAGGAAAGCACTCAAATTTCTTTCCGTAGAGAGAGCTGCCAGTCAGGAAAAGACTCCTAGATGCACCGACTCACAATATTTTAATTGAAATAACAATCAATAAATCTAGTTTTCCCAATATTCGCATATTTCAGTCTCTGAAGATGTAGGACTACACAAGTTCCAAGATGATATTAGCATTAAAAGTGGTTTTTTATTAATTATCTGACTTTCTATCACAGCTCCAGAGCCCCTATGCAAAATCCTGGTACTAACAGGTATTTTCAAAGATCTTTGTAGATTAGCAAACAATTTTAACAACTTTCAGCACACTCACATTTTTAAATGGCAAAATATTTTAAACGACAGGTTTAAACTTCTTAAATCATGAAATCATAGCTAAATTACTATACTTTTGTCCTCATAATTTGAAGATAAATGTTACTCTCCAATTTATCTTTTTATGTCTTTACCACACCAATTCTCACTTTTCATTATGACTCTTCAAATAATTAGTGCAAGACCCTCTAGTAACAAGAAATTCCATGACATGCAATTATGTAACAAGTGGTCTAGTGTCCTCCTAGGCTTTTTCATTCCCTACAATGTCCAGACGTTGCTTTAACATACTTTCCATGTAGCAGTTTTCTATTTAATTATATGTGAAATTCTGTCCAAGCACACACACAAAAAAAATTCCCTGGTATCATAAATTCACTATTTTATATTTACCATAAAAATATTAAATACTAAAAACAAATACGTAAGCAAAAAACCCCCAAATACTATAAGTATGTGCCATGCTAAATTATTCCTGTTTCCTGTGTGCTGCCAACTTATTAAGCCATTTATAATGGCTCAACCACCGAATCCAAATTCAAATTTTAACCACTTTAAATAATTTTGCACAAGCATGATTAGGAAACAAATGAAATGTTATTCAGGAAACTTGTGGGGTGCCTGAGGTCAGTTGGTTAGGCATCATCTTGATTTCGGCTCAGGTTACAATCTCGCGGGTTCTGTGCCGACAGCACACGGCCTGCTTGGGACTCTCTCTGCTCCTTCCCTGCCTGTGTACACACACACTCACTGTCTCCCAAAATAAACTTTAAAAATTAAGAAAGAAAGAAAGCGTGCCACAGCACCCCACGGCAATCAGATCAAATGCACAATCACCACTGCATAAGGCGGGCCGTGTGTGTGAGACGCCCCAGCATACGTGGAGCTGCGCAGCCAGGCTCCACCAAGAAAATGTAACTCACGCTTTCCGGACGCCGGGGTAGAAAGACACTGGACTCTGTTCCGGAGTCCTGAGGACTGGAATCAGGTACATCTCACCCACCTACTACGCATGTGGCTCTGTGTAAGTCCTAAGTTTCTTTTTCTATAAAATGTCACATGGATACTGGGGCCAGTGTGTGTTGAAGTGCCTGGTGAGCAATAAAACACGGTACAGATGTGACTTCCTTTATCACATGATGGTGGCCGGGGCACGCGGGTGGGAGCAAAGAACGATTATTCCATGTAGCTTTTCTCCCTGTTTTCTCTCCTGCATGTGTACTCGGTATCAAAATTTCAAAGAGGGGAGGGTGTGCATTTCTCTACAGTCCAAGCATCAAACTATTAGCAAGAATCCTGCCATTTTTTACCCTATGGGGTTTACTTATAGGTACGTAATCATAAATTAAATTAGTAATATTCAGAAAGTAATTAGGAATAATGGTGCATGGCACATGTTTACATTTTCCATTTTTTGCAAACTTGATAAAACACTGAGTTGCCTTTCACACGTAATTTCATATTTAACCAAGCAGCAAGTCTAAACCTTCAATGAGTCCAAGTTTTCAACAAAACCCAACAATTTAATATCTATGAACCTAGTGCTATGAAAGAAACAAACATATTTATACATAGACACCATTTTGTCCTCACTGAATTTATACTCTGCTCAAAGGGGCAAGGCATAAATAAGTAACCCCACTTCCTACCATGCAGGGAAAACAGAAGCCCTCTGAAGGCTGAATACGCTGCCCAGCACGGCCCTGCCCCAGCCATCGCTCCTTCCCGGCACCACAGAGCAGCCACATCTATTCCTCCTCCCTCCCTCCCTCCCTCTCTCTCAAAAATCTTATTCTACCAACTATCCTCTGCTCTCCTACAGAATCCTACGCATCCGTCTCTCCAGTGGGTCCTTCCCACTCGCCTCTACATACTTAAGTCTCTGCCATTACACAGAGGAGGAGGAGGAGAATGAGAAAAAGCAGACCAATCTCACCTGGTTTGGAGGCGGGGGAAGAAAAAGCTGGCGAACCTGCATGTTGGTGACTGGCCGGGGCTGCTACAGTCAGCTGGGTGACCGTACGGTCCCTTCACTACCCCAGGGGCAGGGGGAAGCAAGCAGGCATGAAAATCCAGGCCACACACCACCAGCCAAGCCATCTACCCTAGAGAAAGGGCATCGCTCATGAGTCTGCACAGGCGCCCTATGGGGTGGGGCTGGCCCCATGAGCACAGTCCCCCCGCAAGCCGTTTCAGCAAACCAGAGACCCAAAGTCACCCGGACACCTTCTTCCTCCTATGCCTCCCGACATCCAATCCACCTCAGACCGCACTGACTCTGCCTGCTAAGTCCCCTCTGTCCGGGTCCCCTCACCAACCACACTAGATCAGATCACTGTCAGCTCTCCCTAGGCAGGGCCAGGCTTCCCCGCCCCCCCCGCCGCCAGCCCCTCCGTCTGTGTGCACAGCCCAAGCAGCCCAAGCACAGCACCGGCTCCCCACTGCCCCTGTGCCACAGACCAAGTGCTCCCCAGTGCAGCCACCGAGCCTGCAGCCGGAGGACCTCGGCTCAGGCTGACGCCCCCGTAACTCAGCCCTCCCACACCTGAGCCAATGCCCGTTACCCACTCCGTAGCTTCCCCTCCCCTTCTGAAGCAATTGTTAACAGCTGCACTTGCACACGTTTGTGCAGTCACCTGGTTAATATCCATCTATCCCACTAGCCTTGGGCATCTGGTATGTTTCTACTCACCTCTGTATCCTACACTCAGCATGGTGCCCAGCCCACAGACATTCATTTTTTAAAGATATTTTTAAAAAAATTTTAAGTGATCTCTACACCCAACGTGGGCTTGAACTCACAACCCGGAGATCAAGTGTCGCGTGCTCCCCTGACTGAGCCAGCCAGGCACCCCGGCCCGCATTCATAATTACGTTTTGGATCAACAAATAAGCATGAAACAACTAATTCTATAGCCAATACCTTAGGGAGGGCAAGATAAGGTACATGATGAAGTACATATGCACTGAGGAAACGCAAGGGAGATGTTTTTCTATGAGTAGGTTTACTACGTTTAAAAAAACAAAAAGAGCAGGAGGGAGCATGGAGGTGAAAAGGGTATGAGGGTGGGTCACGGGGGAGGGGAGGGGAGGGGAAGGGAGGAAGAGCTGGGGAGACACAGAGGGAGGGTCTTGAAAGCGTCAGGGAACATCTGACGCTGTAGATGCGGGAGCTGAGACGTGCTTAAATCAAGACTAACTTGGCAGAATGAAGTGTGCCGCGGGAAGGGGTCCTGAGCGGCTTCAGAGAGGAGGCAGAAGAGCGGCTCGGGCTCAGTAACTGGCCGAAAGCAGAGAGGAGCCCGGTCTGGGAGGTGCGATCCGGGGAGGCGGCCCCAGGCGGCCCCAGGACGGCGGGAGGCGGGATCAGCGCGGCACGTGGTTTACACTCCAAGCCGGGAGCGGGACAGGACTGGTCTGTCCGATGCCGATGCCGCTAAAGGAGAAGAGAACTGGAGTTGTTCCAGTTACAGAAGCGCCGGGAATCTCCTTCTCCTGGGGGGGGGTAATGTCCACTGACAGAGTTTAAGCCAAATAGGAGTTTTAAAGAACCCACCCACAAGAGCCGCTAAAATGTAAGTATTCTAACGGGAAAATGAAAGTACAAACAGCCTCCGTCTCTTGTTTTGCTTTCTTCTGTTTCCTTGACCAATGAGGGGAAGAGAAAGCGATGAGATTCTAACACGTTCTCCCCTAGTCCCTCCATTTCGACACCATCCCCAGTCACCTGGCCAAAGGCATTTTATGCAAGACGTGTGCACATTCACCGTGGAAGACGGTGCAGCAATGGCCCCGGCCTGTCCACACCGCCCTCGAGGAGCCCCTCCCACACTGCCTGGCCAAGTGAACTAAATCATTGAGATTCACTCGGAGACTCTAGTATCTCAGAGCAGAAGCTAATTCCTCGTCGCTCTCCACTCACCAGCAATGGAAATGCTTGGACAGGAAACGGAGTAGAAGAGACTTTATTTTTAAGTTCGCAACTAAAACCACAGTCTCCACCGTCTCACAAGCTTGTTGCTAGATCTTAATAGAAACATTTACTTAGAGGACTAAATAGATTCCAGTTGTTCTATGAAGTTGGAATGGACGGTCAAGTCCATTCCAAGAGGAAGCAAAAATAAGAGCTACAGGAGGCGAGGTGTGATACAGACGCAGTAACTATATTTACCTACGTAGGAATCAGGAGGGATAACTAGTCTAAAAACAAGGGTAATATTCATAATAAGAAAATCCAGTATTTTCCCACCACATGTAGAAAATTACCATTGAAGCAAAAGGGCCAAGTAACCGACATTAGGATGTGTGCACGCTAGCCCAAGCAGTGTGCAGGGTGCTTTACACACCCCACACCCCCCCCACGTGATCCCCTCGACTGCCCCTGAAGTGTCATCTACCACTATTTTGCAGACGAGGAAAATGAAATCAAAGCAATCAAGTAACTCCCCAACTCACAACACTGGTGAGGAAGGAGCTGGTTTTTCTTTCCCTGCCTGCCTGAGACGGAGCGCTGCAGGGGAGAGAGTCCAGGCCTCACTCCCCATGGTCGCCTGTGCAGACCTACACCAGGAGCTCCGGGATTTGCACAAGAGGCAGAAAACAACCCTCCAGCAAGGTAAACATCCTTTACAGAGAAATCAAACAAGCCACAGTGGTGATGGGCGCACCCCCCCGCCAAAAGAGTTGTGGAGAAGGTTTTAAACATACCCAGGAAGGTTAAAACTGTCCCGGAAGTTCATTTGGAGCTGCTGCTAAACCAGATACCTTTCAAATGAGCAGAGTTTCCTTCTCACCCAAAACCGGCTTTCCAAATAAAATTCATTCTTTAAAAATTTTGATTATCTGGAGTGCCTGGCTGGCTCAGTCGGTGGAGCATGTGACTTGCTCTCAGGGCTGTGAGTTCAAGCCCCATGTTAGGTGTACAAATTACTTGAAAAAATAAAATCTTAGAAAAAAATTTTAAGTATCTGATAAAAAGCTATTCCAAGAGGAAACCATATTAAGAAACACTCCAGAGGCACCTGGGTGGCTCAATCAGTTGAACATCCGACTTCGGCTCAGCTCATGATCTCTTAGTTCACGAGTACGAGCCCTGCACGGGGCTCTGTGCCGACAGCTCAGGGCCTGGAACCTGCTTCAGATTCTGTGTCCCCCTCCTTCCCTGCCCCTCCCCCACTTGCATTCTGTCTCCTTTTCAAAAATAAGTAAACATTAAAAAATCTTTTAAAAAAAAGCCCACTCCCATTATACAGTAGACAGCCACACAAAAGAAAGAAGTGTGTACGACACAATACGGTAGTCCATACTGTACGGACGGCGCACATCTTTGGGTGAGAAGCACCCTTTCCATTACTAGTGAATTCATCTATTCCCAAACAAATATTCAAATGTAATCGCGTACAAAACAGGAGGAGGAAAAGTAATCCACTTCACTTTAAGGGATGTGTGTGTTCAGAAACATGAACGGGACAGTCCGCAAATAGACACAGGCTGCTGGCCTCCGACAGATTAATGAGGCCACGTGACTGAAAAGCCTGGCTCTCTGAGCCGGGAGGCGTCTCTTCCACCGGGACTACCATTTGCGGAGTGCTTTACGGAGTCCTCCGGACACTGACACAAGCACTCTCACGTACGTGGTGACTAAGCCATCGAGGCGGCTTATAAAGGTGTGTTAATACGACTTGTGTTTCACTTAGCCTAGCCTGCTGATCTGGTCAGACCGCAGCTACGTATCTGCTCCTATCGTGGGGATGTTCTGAATCACCCCAAGTTTAAGTGTGTGTATGTGTGTGTGCTCATTTTCCATCACATTATTTTCTAGCCCAAACACGTTATTCACAAATCTCCCTCAGCTCAAAATTCAAATGAACATATTGTTCTAATCTGTGCCACCAGCCCACCGTTTCTGGAAGTTTCGCCTTCTGAGCTGCAACCCCAACACCCCTGGTCGTCATGCCCGAGGTTCCGCTTAGAGGGTGTGCGCCAGGCACTAGTCTCTCTTCAGAGCCTGAGCCGGGAGGATTTAAGTAGCTTTCCCAAGGTCACGTGGTACCGCGAGGCGTCTAAATTAGAACCAGGTTCCAACTCCAGAACCCGGGCTCTGAACTGTGAGGTTATACTGCCTCCGATGGCTAGCGACAGCAGACATAGCATCTGAAAACACACTTCGTATTTCTAGACCTTTCGACTGGCTTAAATGGCTACCCAGCCAGCACTGAGGCTGCAGTATTTAAGTTTCCACAACTAGTCACCTGATATACCATCATCTCATCCTATGAGCCCAAAGACAGTAAACCCCCGATTCTGTGGGCCTGATTCCTTGGGTTTAGTGCTGTCTTCAGTTGCTTGGGTTGAGATCCACATAGACCTTTGCTTGGCTTTCATCAGGTCAAAATCCAGTCTCAGCAGAGCAACTAATAAAAAGACCTGCTGGATAGCGTGCACCCATTACAGAACAGCCACCGGCTGTTACACTTACGCTAAGATAGTAATAAGCTTTTAGAAATGCCCTAGACCAAGTCTGTAAAGGCGAAAAGCTGCCAGTTATGGCTGGAAAGAGCCCGGGGCACGCAATCGCCCAGTATCAATTCGGAAGTTCGCGTTGTCCCTGACGATCTTTTGAAATTTGACTGTTTAGAATCTAAAATATTTCCATAGAAACAACCTCTAGCTATGAAACAACAAAAACAAACAAAAGAGGGCCAAGAAGAGAAACAAACCCCACTTGACCTGAGCCACAGCGCGGCTGAGAGGCTGGAGTGTGGCGGGCGATGCTGCCAGTCAGTGGGGCACAAGCTTGAAGAGATGAGCGTGAACTCGACTGTAAGCTCCTTACAGTCCTGCCCTCTGCCTTCTTCTGGCTTTCTATGCCCCCCGCCCAGCAGGACAGGCTCTCGGGAAGGAAGCACAGGAGTTGGGGCATGTTCCTCAGCAATGAGGGAGAGACACGGGGCTGGCTATGCAGAACAGGTTAACCTAGGCGGAAGGAAGGAAGGAAGGAAGGAAGGAAGGAAGGAAGGAAGGAAGGAAGGAAGGAAGAAAGAAAGAAAAAGGAAGGAAGGAAGGAAGGAAGGAAGGAAGAAAGAGAAAGAAAGAAAGAAAGAAAGAAAGAAAGAAAGAAAGAAAGAAAGAAGAGTAAAACCTAATAAAATAGAACTCATCACCAAAATGTAATAAAACAGGACTCATCACATAGCCCTGGCTTGCTCCAGATAGCTAGAAACAACAGTTAAAATACCAGTATTTGGCAATTTTTTTAAATTATTTGAGAGAGAGAGAGTAAGCATGCATGAGCAGGGGAAGGGCAGAGAGGAAGGGAGAGAGAGAATCCCAAGCAGGCTCTGAGCTGAGCGGAGCTCAATCCCATGACCGGCCGTGAGAACCGTGACCTAAACCGAAACCAAGAGTCGGACGCTTAACCAATTAAGCCACCCACCCAGGCACCCCCAGTACTTGGCAATTTTGAAATCATTTCAGTCCTTCTCAATGGTCACATAATTTTTCAGTGGCATTCAAATACTTGGTTATATCACTTAAGATACAGGAATCTATAGGATAAAACAGAGATGCCCCTGCCACTCTGTGCACAGCACAGTTTCTACACTTGGCTACAACCTAAATCACACTGCCATCTTATAACCACTCCTGGGCAGCCGGGTGGCTCAGCTGGTTAAGCGTCTGACGTTGGCTCAGGTCAGGATCGCACCGTTCATGGGTTCATGGGCAGCAGCGGGCTCTGTGCTGCCAGCTCAGAGCCTGGGGCCTGCCTCGCATTCTGTCTCCCTCTCTCTGCCCCTCCCCGGCTTGCACTCTGTCTCTTTCAAAAATAAACATTAAAAAAAAAAAAAAAGTAAAACCACTCCTTCTTTAACCACATGACGCAGGGAGACATCCAGAAAACCCTGACCAAGATACTACTAGCAAAATATCTACAGGTAATTGCCACAGTCACACTTTCAACCTTGTCTTTTAAAGATTTTAATAGCTAACCGTTCTCCAGTTGCGTTAATGCTCACTGTGAGGCCAGAACGGCATTATCTACCATCTTTATTTGAAACCTGCGGGCATGCAAATAGATACCAGGGCTGTCAAATCTTTACCCCCTTCACTTTCACATTCTCCTTATAAAGAAACACAGCAAGCCATAACAATGTGAGTAAATGCTCGTTTGAATGAATGACTGGTATGTACCAAGCCTGGAAGAAGGCACTATTATTAACCCTGTCTTACAAGCGAGGAAACTGAAGCACGGAGGTTAATTAACTTCCTCAAGTTCCAAAGGGTAGTTACGTGTTGGAACTGAGTTTCAAAGCCAGCCGTCTGACTCCGGAGTTCTCGGTTTGAACCTTTATGCCATGCTACCTCTCTGATGTCTAATTGTGCATTTAAGTTGTATCTTCAAGTCGTTAACCTTTTAGGGCACCCGGGTGGCTCGGTCAGTTAAGCGCCCAACTCTTGATTTCGGCTCCGGTCGTGATCTCGTGGTTCATGGGACTGAGCCCCACGCTGGGCTCTGTGCTGCGCCGACAGCACAGGGCCCGCGCGAGAGTCTCTCCCTCTCTCTCCACCTCTCCCCCGACTTGCAAGCGCGCATGCGCTCTCAAGGTGAATAAACATTTAAATAAAACAGAATATTAAATTGCTGTCATTCTGTCTCAAGTTTTTCTTTCTTCTGGCTAGTGGAGGTGGTAGCTCTGATTTCATTAGAATAGGCCCATTTGGGTTGGGAGAAGTCTACCGTTAAACCTGAATCCTTCGTATACGGGCCTCACGCTACCTGGTGCAAAATCCTCTCCGATTACCCTAGATACAAACATATTAAAGGGGGCGGGGGTGATCCTTCCTTGCATTTTATCACTGAGTAATTAGATTTTAAAATCCTTAGGAATAAGAACCATTCATTTTACTCCTTTTGCACATGGAAGCGTGGGCACTAGCCTAGTACTAAGCTCGGAATCCACACTCAAATACCTGATTGTTTGTCAGGTCAGGCTTTTAGTGGTTAACAGTACGTTTCTTGTTTTACTGTGAGTTTTAATAGATTTTGGCATCAGCCTTGTGGAATAGTCTTGGTGACACTGTTTTATGGTACCCAATGTGTTGACAGCAGTCTGGCAGATTAACTCTACAAAGAGTTGCCCACTGTCTGCTTACGTTAGGTCCGGTAGCCAAACAGGGTCACGCTGAAATACCTGATTCATGAGTCCGTCTATGCCGCACTCTATGTGCCGTTCTCAACGTATGGAGCAAGGCGGGTCAGAGGTGGCCCCAGGTGTGACTACAGTGACATGCAACTGTGAAACCTTTTTGCTAAAGATCAGAGGCTTAGGGTCTGATTTCAGATGCATTCAGGTGATTTCCCTTTTTATTTGGTAAACAAAACAGAAAAACACAAGTACCTGCAAACTGAAAAGTTGTTCATTTTTTTTTCCTCGTTACTGTATTTCATTAATTCTAAGACATACTTTTTTCCACATCTCAGTACAGCAAAAATAGGTCTTGCAACCATCTTAGATTCGACAAAATACAACAGCAAATCATAATTGCACATATTCTGGGTTCTATGGTTTTCAAGTTTTATATTAGCATCAACTCATTACTCATAATTAACTTAGGGGACAAAGTTAACTACTTGTCTGTGTTCTTCCTTTTCTTACCCTCCTCCGTGTGTCACAGAAGGTACAGCAAGGAACGTGGGAGATAAAGGCAGGGCAGCCTAACTTCAAGGAGACAAAAGCTTTGAAGCTTTTACTCTAAGTGCAAAGCCGTTACCCTCCTGTGAGGAAAGTACAGCCTGAAAGTTTCTCCCGGCTGCATGTAGCCCAAATGTGTTTCTTCTATGAGAAAGACACAATTCCAAGGTGAAAGAGTTCCAGATGCTAAAGTCTTCCTACTAGCTTACATCAACTTGCTCCAAGACACAATAAGCCTTTTAACTCAAGCTCGAAAACCTCAAGGGCTTTCTCCTCCACCTCCCAATATCAAAATCATGCTCACATATTTAAACAATTAGGTGAGACGTACAGAAGCTAGCACTAAATATGTCTGAAATTTGAGTGCTAAATGTGCAGTTAATATTAACCAAATTCAGATCTCATCTACAGGAATTTTTTTTAGTTGATTCTTGTTTTCTTTGACTTTAGAAAACTTTAAAAGGATGGGGTGGGGAAGGTTCTTTAAATTCAACCTAGTGCAGAACAAAATTTCTTCGGGAGAGAAAAAATGAGCCAATTACTGCTAAGTGATCTACAAAAAAGAAAAACCCTGAGAGGCAAAAGTTGGAAATATTTGTTTCAAAAATATAACTAACTAAGGTGATGTTTTTTCCCCCAGAAAATTTCCCTGGCTATAGGACAAAACACTGAAAAGTTTTCAGAGTCCTTCTTCCCACATAAGGTACCACATAGTTTCTTGGCAGTGGTTTCTCCTGATTGTAAAAATATCTTTCAGTTCAGGGCACCTGGGTGGCTCAGTTGGTCAGGCGTCAGACTCTTGCTTTCAGCTCAGGTCATGATCTCACGGTCCAACAGATGGAGCCCTGTGTCGGGCCCTGCCTGCGCTGGTAGTGGCGGAGGCCTGCTTGGGACTCTCTCCTCTCTCTGCCCCGACCCCCACTTGCTCTAGCACATTCTCTCTCATTCTCTCAAAATAAATAGACATTTTTTAATCTTTCAGTTCAAATTTTTAAAAATATAAAAATTAAAATAAAAACACCTGCAATCCAAATAACTGACATTTAATGAATCCTAACACAATGAGCGCTGTGTGAAGTATTTAAATGCAAATGCACTGTTACATTAATCTAAGTAAGTCTACGAGCTGTTAGCATCCTCTTGCTACAGCTTAAGAAACTGAGTCTTCGAGAAGTTAAAAGAAAATTTGCTTATGGTCAGTGTGCTAATAAGTCCCTCGTCCAAAAGTCGCACAGCCAATAAGTGGTTGGACAGAGATTCAAACCAGATCTATTTAACTATGGGATTGGAGTCTTTAACTAAGTGTCACTGCTAATCCCTAAAACCACTCATTTTTCCCCAGTCTTATCCTGTGCTTATAATTTAATTTGTATAAAATTGGAACCACGGTTAATATTATTTTCTACTCTACTCTTACAAGCTTTTTATTTTTAAAAAACATGATCTGTAATGCTTGCATAATATCCCAACATGAATATAACACAATTTGACCATTTGTAATTTTTCACTCAGAAAAAAAGTGCTGTGACTTCTTATTTGTAACAGCTGATTGGGTTGCAGATTTTTCCTTAGGATACACGGCTGATACAACTTCAATGGCCATTTATAAAGGTCTTGATACATACAATCTCCAGTTTCATTCCAAAATGCTTGTGCTTACTGAACTTCAGCCAGCGCTGAGCATGCAAGTTTCACTAATATTCCAGCAGCATCAAGAACATATTTTAGGGGCACCTCAGTAGCTCAGTCAATTGAGCATCCAACTCTTGATTTCCACTCAGGTCATGATCTCATGGCTGTGAGATCAAGCCCGACATCAGGCTCCACACTGAACGTGGTGCCTGCTTAAGATTCTCTCTCCCTCTGCTCTTCCCCAACTTGCACTTTAAATAAATGAATGAATAAATCAATAGATTTTTTTTTATTTTTACTAGTTTGATACAGAAGAAAAGAGTATCTCATTTTAATTTGCATTTCTTTCATTACTCACTCCACAATTTGAAAATTTTCATATTCACTGGCAATCACATTTTCTTTCTCTGCATTGCCTACTGACATCCTTTACTACTTTTCCAGTGGGCTGCAACTGTTTCTCTGCTGTATTCTCTCATAGAATATGCTGCTGAGACTTTTTAATGGATCTATACACACACACAAAGTAGATGAATTATAAAACATGAAACGGTTCTCCCTAATGTTGAAACACACACATTTAAAAGACAGCTGAGGGGTGCCTGGGTGGCTCAGTTGGTAGAGCTCTTGACCTCTGGGTCGTGAGTTCAAGTCCCACATTGGGCATAAACCGTACTTTAAAAAACGAAAAGAAGGGGCACCTGGGTGGCTAAGTCGGCTAAGCATCCGACTCCTGATATTAGCTCAGGTCAACATGAGCTGAAATCTTGATCTCAGAGACGTGATTTCAAGCCCTGCTTTGGGCTCCATGCTGGGCTTGGAGCCTCCTTAGGAAAAAAAAAATAGGAAAAAATAAAACTGAACTAAACTGTGAACTTCAGTTTGTAGTAACCATATTTGTATGGCCTTCTTAGACTCCCAACCAAATTATCATTGTGCTGTTTTGATTCTGAAAGAGTAATACTAATATCCTCTGGAATTCTGTCACTATCCTGAATGTGCCCATGCTGTAAAAAGCATTTACAAAACTAAAGTCAAGCTATATGTGAAAATAATTCTAAGTTCATCTTTATAAGATCTTTTTCTTTCATAAAACAAACCAAAAAAAAGGTTTAATATTTTGCCATTTCTTGACTTGTAAGTTGTACAACTTCATCCGTTAAGTAGCTAGACTTTGGAACCTTTCTATGTTACCATTTTGTCTTTTGATACATCCTACCCTCCTCAAATGCTCCTCTTTCCCGATCTAACGGAAGCTCAGAATCCCCAACCTCGTTTCTCAGCTCCAGAGCCGGCCCCTCCCGGCGCCCACACCCCCGTCTTCGCGC
>NW_027527932.1:6098016-6113425 GCF_008692635.1 Crocuta crocuta
TCTCTGACTTTCCGCCTCCAGCCCCTCCCCACCCTCCCCAACTGCAATCCATCACCTGTTGCCAAACTAACCTTTCAACTCCATTCCGTCCCGTAATGAAGTCAGGCTCTAACACTCTGAACTTCCAGTTTCAGCACAGCCCACGCCCTTCTCGTCTGACCCTTCCCCCGCGGCCGGCTGTGACCGGCCCTGAGCGGGACAGCCGCTCTCGGCCACGCTCGGCTGGCCCTCGCCCCCAGCTCCTGTTCTCCCAGGGAGGACACTGGGGACGAGGCCCCTGTGCCGGCCCGGCGCTGCTCCGCCAGCGGTTAGCCGCCAGGAGCCTCGCGGCGGAGTCCCGAGTCTGTTCACACTGCTTCTCAGCTCCTCCAGCCTGCGGAGGGTCCGCGCGGGTTAGCCCTCCTGGTCTCGCCTCCACCGCCCGGCCCGGCCCGGGGCCCGGCACTGGCCGCTCCGGGCGCTACTCCGCGGACGGCATCACACCTTTGCAGCACTTAATTACACACTTTGCTGTCCTGTTCTGCAGTGTCGCGTGCGGGTCAACCTGCACTTCCTAGCTGGGGATAACCGCTTCAGTGTCTCTCACGGAACGTAGCACAGTTACAACTGTACGTGGGCACCTCCACGAACGTGAAAGTCATACCAAAAAGTCAGCAAGGGTACTCCGGAGATCGGCATCCTCATAATTCTACTATCTCTGAAGGCAGTTAATGAAACAACAGCTTTCACCAGGCATACCCACATTTCCAGAAACCTCAGAGAAATTGCCGTTTACTCTTCAGAGACGTAAATCTGAAAACACTATTGAATTTTTCTCTGCCGTTAACTGGCCGTGACTTTGCATTCATTTAAGCCCTTCCTAGGGGGCGCCTGAGCGGCTCAGTTGGCTGAGCATCCGACTTCAGCTCAGGTCATGATCTCACAGTTCCCAAGTTCAAGCCCCGCATCAGGCTCACAGCTGTGAGCACCAAGCCCGCTTCAGATCCTCTGTCTCCCTCACTCTCTGCCCCTCCCTTGCACGCTCTGGCTCACTCACTCGCTCTCTCAAAAATAAAAGTGTTTCCCAGCACTGATGTGGTTACGCCCCTTTACATAAAGGCTCGCTCTAACATGGATTCGGATAGGCCTGGTTTTCTGTAACCCCATTCCTAAGAGCCTGATGTACTGCTGTGAGCTTGTGAGTCAGACGTCCGCCCCGATTCCTGTGTCACCAAATGGTCCCTCCTAGGGCTACCATCACCCACTCCAGTAGTCACTTGGGCCACGCCCATTTCAGCAAGGGATTCCCTCCCAAAAGGATTTCAGTCACTAGTTTAACAGCTCTCCATCCAACCCCATACTGGAACCCGGACATTCCTGTCTGTGCTCACCTACCAAAGCCCCGGGGAACCCGCGGTGCACCTCAGGTACCTAATCGAAACAGTACCACCATGGAAAAGTGCATCTGCCTCAGACGCCAGGACAGGAGGCCAAAACAAGCCTCGCCTCCTCTTCCCCACACACACTCTGAATAAACTGGGAGGCCGCCAAGCAAGGGGTGCCACCTGTCACCGCGAAGGCCAGCAAGGCCTTGGGCACAGGGTAGCTTCACACTGCCAGAGGCGGAGCCTCAACATGAAACCCAGCATGCCCAGCTGTGTGCAGAGGTCTCTCTCGTGGAGGCAGCCCCCACGCTGTGCGGGCAGCTGCACCCCAGAGCAGGCTCCGAAAGTCCCAGTGACGGTGGTGGGAGGCAGGCAGTGGCTGCCCAGGCAATGAGGAAGGGCAGGAAGCTGGGGGGTGGGGACAGGCCTCCCCCAGACACTGGTTACTCCTCTGCTCTCCTCCAGTGCAAGTAACAACGATGGCAATGGTCCAGCAGGCCACGGACCGCGTTCTAACAGGCAAGCGGGTGTCAGGGGGAGCGCAGTGTAGTGGAAGGAGTGAGGATGCCAGGACACAGGAGAGAGCCCCCTCCAAAGACAGGGAGCCTGCAACAGACCAAGGCGGTCAGGATCTGGAGAGCCGGGGACCGATGACATCGGTGCAGGCTTGAGGTGTGCAACCCAAGTTCAAGAGCAAGAGCTGGGTTTGGCGTCTCGGGCTTTTGTCATGCTCTGGCAGGAAGGAGGAGGTGTCAGGAAGACTGGATTTTAGACAGGTTGGGGATGTTAAGGACAGAAGCACGGGAGAGATGCTGGAAACAAAGATGCAGATTTAGGAGTTAATCCCATGGAAACAAGAGCTGACACTGTGGGCCCCAATTAGACCCTAGAGCAGGCTCAGATCAAAACACTGTCCACAGGGGGAAGGGAGAAGAGGAAGAGGAAGGAGGAAGGAGGAGCCGTGAGGGCATCAGAGGCAAGGTCCAGGACCCAATGGTGAGCCCATGCCAAGGTCCAGGGAGACGAATGTTAAGAGGTCAGGGGGGCTCGTGAGGGCTAACTCAGAAAGGAAGGGAGGAGAGAGGAGAAAAAGCCTCTGTGTGGACGCCTCCTTTCACCCTCACAAACATCCTGTCTCTTACAGACAATTATGCTAACAAGTCTTCAAAGACGGCACTAACCCACTCGCCAAATTACTGTTTTGAGATGACTCTCATTTTAAAGTTATTACGTGCCCTTGGAAGTGACACTGGCTTGAAATGGGCTGTCCCAAAATAGTACTGCTGCATGTTACCCTACTCGTTTTCTGTACATCCGCCATATAAACTAGAACTACACATCTAGTAGTTAATAAATAAAAACTACAAGTTTTTAATTATTCTGTGCCAGGAACGAGAATAAAATGTAACAAATGAATACAAAACAAGCTATCCTCTGTCCCTTTTCACACCGCCTTTAAAGTGGACTAGATTTTTAAACTCTTAACCTGTCTGTCCATCTTCACCTCTCCTATTAACTGGTATGCCGCCGAGCAGCCACATTTGACTCACTTACATATGAGAGTAACAGTACTTGCAATGTTGAAAAAAATATTGTAAGAATATATGAATTGAGTTTCCTTTTTCCTAAACTGCTTTACACTGAAATCCCAGGTATGCCCACTGTGTAACTAACGTTTACACAAAGGTGTGGCTTTTTAGAATCCATGAGAAATCAGATTTTAGACGGGTGGCCCACAGAGATCCTAATTCGGTAGGGTGGGAGTGGAGGGATCCGCATTTTTAACAAGTATCCCAGGTGACTGTGTTAATTCTAAAGACTGATAAATATCCACTTTAATACTAGTTACTCTAATCTTACTATGTCGTAAACTTCTCGCTCCCTTTTTTTTTTTAACGTTTATTTAGTTTTGAGACAGAGACAGAGCACGAGCAGAGAAGGGGCAGAAAGAGAGGGAGACACAGTGTCTGAAACAGATTCCAGGCTCTGAGCTGTCAGCACAGAGTCCCACACGGGGTTTGAACCCACGAGCCGCAAGATCATGACCTGAGCTGAAGTCAGACGCTCAACTGACTGATCCGCCCAGGCGCCCCACCCCACCTTTTCTTTATTTTAGGGAGAGAGAGAGCACGCATGAGACGGGAAGAGGAGCAGAGGGAGAGAGAGAGATAGAGAGAGAGAGAGAATCTTAAGTAGGCTCCACACTGACATTAAGACATGGGCTCAATCCCACAATACTGGGGTTATAACCTGAGCAGAAATCAAGAGTTGATGCTCAACCGACTGAGCCATCCAAGTACCGCATCACCTCAACTTTTAAAATAACTGCATAAAATCCTGAAAGTCGTCTAAATGGACTCATTTCACAGTCCCTCAGAGAAAACAGATGAAAAAGCTACCTCAGCCCAGCTCACCACTCCATTCTTCCTTCAAGACCAACGGACACATTATTTCTGCAAGGCAACCTTCTGAACCCTGGTGAGGTAGAAGGTGGAAAGGAGAAGATCAAAACATTGTTTAAAAGCTGCTTTCTGCCCCCAAAATGATGGCTGAGCATTTTCTATGCAACTGTCTCAAAACATGAGAAGAGGGAAAGGTGGGGTTCCTTTTACAAAGCAAAATACTGGTAGAGTAAAAAATACACACATAAAGCGCACACAGATACGTATTAACGCCGTAGTGCTTTGAATCAAAAGACCCATTTTCTCACCTCTAGCCTGGTGTCAGTAGGTAAAACAAGTCAAATCTCTTACTAGATCGATAGCTGGCCCCAGCAGCTGTTTTTAGAGAAGGTAAAGGTAATGAAGAGTCATTCTCCAGCTTTGCCCAAGGAAGACGTTGCTGCTGCTGCCGTTCGTACTGTGGCGGTGACCCATAAAGTACCAGTGATGTGACCCATTTCCCGAAGTTGTGACAAGCCTGAGCGGCAGAGGAGGACAGTCGTTCCTCAACGCCAGCCGTCCTGCTCGCAAAAGCCCGGGCCTCCGGGCAGCTCGGTTCACAGCACGTCGCCCTGCAGTCACCACGCCAAGATGGCCAACCGCCGCCACGACACCCTCTCCGGCTGCAGCGCAGGGGTGCGGCCTGCCAGCCGGCCGTCCAGTGACGGCAGTGCCACCAGCAGCGAGCTCAGCCGCGTGGGGAAAGGACCCTACTCGGTGACGGTACCGTGTCCTTGCGGACGTAGTGGCAGCACGTGAGGTCGCCCTGCCGGACCCCAGCAGCTACGCGGAACGGCTCCCAGCCCCACCCCAGCCACAAAGCCCCTTAAAACAGCAGCGCAGATGTTTGCTTCTGGGTTTTAACGAGAGGGGAAACGGAAAACTTAAAATGCTCATTTCAGGGATAAACCTAGCTCTGAAGCTTAACACAATTAAGACAAAAATTAAAACTTTAATTGCACACGCGCACACACAAAAGCAAAGCTGAAGTCTTAACTAGACGCTCAGTGTATTCAAGCTAGTCAACAGTCTGAAAGGGGGAAAGGCCTGTAAAATAGGGGAAATGGGGACACATCACCATAGAATATTTCTTTTTTTTTTTTTAATTTTTTTTTATTTTATTTCTAGGATAGAGAGAGACAGCGTGAACAGGGGAGGGTCAGAGGGAGAGGGAGACACAGACTCTGAAACAGGCTCCAGGCTCCGAGCTGGCAGTCAGCACAGAGCCCGACGCGGGGCTCGAACCCACGAACCGCGAGATCATGACCCAAGCGAAAGTCGGACGCTCAACCGACTAAGCCACCCAGGCGCCCCCACCATAGAATATTTCTACAGAGAAAAGAGGTCATAGGATTTAGGACCTTACCTTTTCTTGTATCCCCTAGAAAGAAACCCCTCCCCCCAACATACAAGTCTACTGATTTACACATCTGCATTTTATACCTATTTAAGTCACACAACATGCGGCCGCAGAAGCCGGTGTGCTGTCTCCTGTGTTCGCAGAAACACCTTACACGGCAGAGGCACGTTCACCCAAGCTCGGGTAACGGGGAAGAACACGTGACTGGGAGCCTAAGTAGCATCCCAGCTCCTTTCCTGAGCAACTCAAGTCCTCCGTAAGGAGAAAAAGATGGTAAGTGTTGTACATGGTGGATAAACACTGGCAAGAGACGTGGAGGAAAGGCAGGGGTGTGGCCAGCTGAACGCCGATGCTAGCGAAATCCTGGACTGATGAAGGACCGTGGGGCTAGAACACCAGTGCGTCCTGCAATGAGCATGCGTCTCTTAGGTCGAAACCATTCGCAATTCGTGAGATACAACATCTGAGGAAACAACCTTCATAACTATGATTCATTAATAGATACTTTTCTGCCTCTCAATTTCTGTCCAGGAGAGAACCCTCCAAAGCACAGGCCTGTAAGATCTTGACAAGCGTTCCTGCCCTTCTAAGGCCTGCATCATCTTAATGGGACCACCCAAAGCAACTTCTGCAGAGAGGTTAACGCCAGGCTATTAAATGAGCCTGTCCTGATCTGAGTCTGAAGTCTGCCCATAACAGCTGTGATTGGGGGCAAATTTATTAAGCGAATCTCTAAAACTCCATTCCGTCACCTATAAAATGGCAATTATTGTTCCTACATCAGCATTTTGGTTTATCCTGCTCTAGGATTCAGGGAAAATAGTTCATGTAAATAAGTAGTTTAGCAAAATGCGAGCTCACAAGAAGTCCATGCTCTGTAAATGTTAGCTACTGAGATCAAGCCCTTAGAGTCAGTCACTGTTATTTAAGAAACTTCTGAGTTTGCTACAATTTCTTAAACTTGCTGTAAAGATGGAAGAACAGTACAAGGAACTCCCATGGATCCATACTTATCAACTGTTTGCATTTTGCCCAACAATTTTATTTTGCTCCTAAAGTCACTTTTAAGTGAAAATAAAATGGAACAAAATGAAAGTGGCCTAAGCTCCCTCTCTTCCATTGTCATGCCAGTCTGGATGGCAGTGGAATTCCAAGAAAGCCACCCCAGACCCTTACCCTTCCAGAGGAAGGGACCCTTCTCACTTTCTAGTTGCTACTCACACTCTGGACCTTGGCTCCAAATCTATTTTTTTTTTTTTTTACATTTTATTTATTTCTGAGAGAGAGACAGCGTGAGCAGGGGAGGGTCAGAGGGAGAGGGAGACACAGAATCCGAAGCAGGCTCCAGGCTCTGAGCCATCAGCACAGAGCCCGATGTGGGGCTCGAACCCACAAACCGTGAGATCACGACCCAAGCTGAAGTCAGACACTCAACCGACTGAGCCACCCAGGCGCCCCCTCATTTTAGATCTCATCTCATCTCTTCCTTAAGCAATGAAAATAATTTGGNGGCTCCAGGTTCTGAGCCATCAGCACAGAGCCCGATGTGGGGCTCGAACCCACAAACCGTGAGATCACGACCCAAGCTGAAGTCAGACACTCAACCGACTGAGCCACCCAGGCGCCCCCTCATTTTAGATCTCATCTCATCTCTTCCTTAAGCAATGAAAATAATTTGGGGAGGACAGAACTGAATCCAACGTTCAGCAACTTGAGGACCAAACGCTACAGATCCGAGAACACACTGGAGCTTTCCTGTCTGAACTGGAAAGTTCTGCTATCCCGGAACTGACCAAATATGCCCACACCACTGCCTGTCTAGGATAACGTCACCGGCATTTTTGGAGAAGTGCAGGTTCGGTGGAAAAGAAGGATTGACTGGGTGACTAGCAAGACAGCCAGCATTCAGGTTACAGCTCGAAGGAAGAACCACTCCCACACGTTTGTCATTTTTATACCTGGCAGATCTCAACCGCCTCTGAGTAACCAACCAGAAGTTAGCTAAATAACATCTAGTTATACACCAGGACAAGGGCACATAGAATTTTATATCTACTCCTGAGGAAAAGTGAAAATGGTATAGCCAATCGCTAATGCAGCCCACTATTCCTTTCTAGTAATAATTCGGGGATCTGCGGCTTTTAAAATTAAAAAAAAAAATCAAGATACGTGGTTTAATAAGTTCAATGATGAAGAATGTGCTAATTATAATTATTCAATACACATGCCATATACTAGATCAAGCACTTTGGGCAAAGTATCTCCCGTAATCTTCCACCATAATGCTGGGTAGCTGGTAGTCTTATTATTTCCGTCTTTATGATTCACTCCTTGATCTGTCCGACGTCACAATTCAAGTTCTCGGCCACCACAGAATAAAACGTCCATAAAAATTATTGTTCTCACCTCCATGGAAGGGGAAGGGCATGAAGAATGAAAGGCTTGGGACTTGGTCATTTTAGGTGGCAAGACACAGGACCCCACAAATACAGCAGGCCAAAAAGAGGAAGTGCGGACAGAAATAACCTGGACTGGACACAGCAATGGGGTCTGGTCTAGGATTTCAGGGTGCCGCTGGTGTTCTTAATAGACCTTTGTCTATAAAGACAGAACTGACGGTCGCAGACCTGGCTGAGGACGCAACGGGCAAGATGGTCACACATGCAGGGTCTGGCTACTGGCCAGTCTGGATTCAAAGTCCTCCTCCGTCCCCTGCTAGGGCTGTAAGGCCCTGGATGATTTTACCTCTCGACCCAGGTCCCCACATCCACAAAATGGAGATAATAATTCTACTAATTTCCTAGGTTCTGATAGGTAAATGAAACAATCCATTAAAACACTCAGCATAACGCCTACTTGACTGGAAATGCTCAACAAATAACTGGTGGTTAGTAGCTATGGTTATTACTGTTACTTTTAATGCTGTTCTGTTGTTTCTCCATCATTTTAGCTGATTACCCTAATACAAGCCTAATAGGAAAAAATTAAGTTTTTAATCTAATCAAGATTTATAAATTCTCAAGATGAGTCTGCATGATTTTTCTGACAAAAATCAATACACTTGCAATTGGCCAAAGCAAAATTCCAAGCACAAACAAGGTCAAGTGTACAAGAATATAAAATACTGCAATAGAGATGTTTCAAAAAAAAAAAAGTTCACCTTGAGGATGTAGGCTAACGGTTTCAATATGTTAACCCCATCCATAAATAAAGTCATTTCTAGACCCATACGCTTTAAAATACATCACCAGCCAAGGTGCATTTTTGATAGTACACCTGTGTTCAAATTGATTTTATTATTCACTTAGTGCAATGGCAGGAACTGCCTCGGAAACAAAAGCACCCTTAGGACTCTACAAGGGACTTCTCAGTATTTGCCTCTTAGCGTCACATTAAACATGATAGTTTTTAGATGTGTTAAAATTGCAGACATTCGCTGATTATGTTTTAAACATCAACAGAATGGATTCTGTTATGGGTATCTTGCAGAAGAAAATAAAGAGAACAAAGTGGACTCTTAAAAAAATGAAAGTAGTCCCCCCCCCCCACTTGCCACAGAACGAGGGGGAAAAATTAATTCCTGAGGTGTCATGTGTCCTTTATCAGACCTACCGCGACTACCGGTAAAAATCTCCTGAGTGGAGGTACCAGGGAGACGTGATGTGTCAAAAGTAACACACATGTCTAATCCCCTGTCCTCCCTACACTGAGTCTCAATCCAGGTCTCAATGGACCCAGTGTTGACAGCGGCTTGTCCCTGCCGCTCCCCTCCCGCCCCCAATATACAAGATACGTGGTGGAAAACTCAAACCTGCCACCTCGCTGGCCGCTGCGCAGCCGGGTGGGCACAGAAACATCCTCTATTCTTCCGCTAAAGCCCACANTTATCAGACCTACCGCGACTCCCGGTAAAAATCTCCTGAGTGGAGGTACCAGGGAGACGTGATGTGTCAAAAGTAACACACATGTCTAATCCCCTGTCCTCCCTACACTGAGTTTCAATCCAGGTCTCAATGGACCCAGTGTTGACAGCGGCTTGTCCCTGCCGCTCCCCTCCCGCCCCCAATATACAAGATACGTGGTGGAAAACTCAAACCTGCCACCTCGCTGGCCGCTGCGCAGCCGGGTGGGCACAGAAACATCCTCTATTCTTCCGCTAAAGCCCACATCACAGGAGCCAGCCTGCAGCCTTCCATCTAGCGTGTGAGAAGGCAATGATTTCTTAAACTATAAGAACTCACTGTTAATGAGAGACCCAAGAAGAAAATATATTTTAAAATGTTTTTGAAAAACTTAAAACAATCAAGTTGAAGAAACAGTATCATAAGTTAAAGGGTGGGAGACACCGTCGGCAGCAGGGAGAGTCAGCGCGCCAAGCGTTCCTACTAACCCACGTGGGAACATACTACTCCTCGATTGTAAATTCATCCAAATAATCGCTCACAACAGCTAGCGGCAAAACCCTCAGATGAGGCACGTCCCTACGACCAATCTAAGTCCCTAAATTAGCCTGCAAAGCCACACCACCTTGCCCCTCCTGAAGGAGACAGGAAGGACTCGGGCAGACAGCGCCATTCACGGTGGCCCATCAGCAAAGCCTAGGAGGGCAGCGTAAATGAAAAGACCTTTGAAACAGACCCCCACCCAAAGGCAACGAGTCCCAGGAAAGAGATCTTTAAAAGTCTGATTTATAACAAAAATAAACGGGTAACAGCATTACGTATATAAACTAACAAATACAAAAATACAAACATTTCCCTAAAAGGCGGTTTCAAGATAAACGTTCAGGATTTTCACAATTTATCTCATTAGAAGCTTTTCTGCATTTGTCAGGTTAGCATCTCTCATTTGCTACCAGCCATGCGGTATAATCCGCTTTTTATAAAAATTAAACAAAGTGGCTTCAAAGAAAATTTACGTATGAAAGTTTATGCATACTCCACTAAAAAACAGGTAAGTATTCTGACCTTGGAGGGTATTTTCTCCACAATTATTTAAGTACTGTATTCGTTTCTACCACACCCGCGTAGGACTGGCTCCTAAAATACAACCGAGCACAGTGAGGAGCCACCAGCTATCAGCTGGGAACCCAAGGACCTTGTTTCAGTGCATAACTAGACACCCATCACCACAACACGGAGATGCAGACAAACAAAATGTGGCCACGTCTGCTTACCACAGGGTTCCATTCTCAGTCTAGGCTGAGCAAATTCATACAACGTGCTACGTACTAGGCAAGGAGCAAACAAAGTACCATATGACAAAGTGCAAATAACAAAGGTTCCTGTCCCCTCCTCCCATTCATTGACCCTCACCAGCACTCCTTGGTGGGCTCACCACACACCATCTTGTGAGAAAGCTGGCAGATTATCTGGGGAAAGTTTTGGAATGCCACCGGCAATGGAAACAATACTGAGCAAGGGCATCGTGGTCCAGTATCTGCTACCTCAGTCACATGCTGTAAGAACTGATAAATGCCCCCCTCAAAGCTGCCCCCCCCCCCACATCAGGTGCTCCCTGCCTCAGTAAACAGCATCACCAGCCAGTCAGCTAGCCAAGCAGGGCGTATGCTGGAAATGTACATTCCCTGACACCTACCTCCTCCCTAACAGCAAATCTATCCTCAAGTCCTGTCCACCAAGCCTCCGAAGAAGTGTTTTTCAGACCAGTCTGATTTTCTCCATACCCACGGCCACCAAGTTGTCCAAACCATTATGATTTTCCCATCGCATGGCCCACGACGGCAGCAGGCTGGAGGCTGCCCCTAGCCCAGTCCCTCCTCTGCCCCATCCCCAAAGCAGTCTTGCACAAAACATAAGTCTGCTCATGCTAAACATTGCTTGACACTCATCAGTGGCTCTTTCATTTTTGTAAATCCCAAATTCCATACCCTATAAGCCCCAGCCAAGCTGGCCTCTGCCTGTCTCTCTAGTCCAGCTAGCTGCTCTCTGTACACCCCAGACACACCACCGGCCTCTAGGTTAGCTGATGCTACCCTCCTCTATCACCGTTTAGATGCCGGCGCTGAAGCCACTTCCTAAGAGTGTCCCCCCACACAGCTAGATGAATCCCAAGTCACTCTCACTCCTCCCAACATCCACTGCATAGCACCGAGGACAGTGCCGTCGCTTTATTCATGCTTCCTCTGGGTCTACCTCGTCTTCTCCCGCTACCACTGTATTCCTAACACAGCACCTGGCAGGTGGCAGGTACCCAAAACTACTTGAATTGATGAACAAGAAAACAGACAACTGAGGAAAACTAACCATAGACCAGAGGCATTTACTACTAGAGCCAAACCTGACAGCTACAGCAATTTGGTGGCTAAAAAGGCCACCAAAGAAAGTGTCACCGATTCCACACCGGCATAGCATACAAGCCCAAGGACCAATCAGCTTCTTACTACCAAGTTATGCTTCTGCATTCCTAGTCTACATTATTTTTTAACAGAACCCTCTAGAAATACTTCGCGGAGAAAACAATCATGCTTGCAGTCACCTAAAATTAGTTGAAAGGTACAGGAATCTAGTTATGGTAATGAATACAAGCTTCTAAAACGAAAACAGTAATCAAATCTTGGAATAATTATCTCTACATCTTTCTAGATGGATAATCACGGTTTTCCAAAACAAAACAAAAACAAAAACAAAAAACCCCTCCAAACCATTACACAGTAGAGACAAATAAATTATTATTAGCTTAAGAACACCTTTAAGAGCTACGTTAGATTCTTAAGGCATTAAGAATGCCTTGATCAGAACGTCAGAGGGAGAGCCAGGCCCTCCCAGAGCAGCTCAGTCACCCAACAAAGACAGACCGGGTGCCTCCCCTACACCAGCACCAAGCTAGGCACATGAGGACGGCCATGGCCGCCGCGGCTGCGCAGAAACTGGGCGACCAGAGAGATGCAGCTCATTTAATCAATCTCTCTGGGCTTTAGTGTCTCGATGTGTAAAATGAGAAAGGTAGACCAGCTCTCCAAGGCCCTCACACTCTAAGTATCCAAAGAGTCGCTGATGATTGTAAGATGAATTTCTATTTGACAATATCATGGACACGTCCTACTTCGATTTATTTTCATCACGCAAGTGTAGTTCTGCTTATGAATTTTAATATATTGATGAAAGTAAAGTATAGAAGAGCAATCGTAGCATCTTTTAATTGCCTTCCCAGCTCCTAACTACCACCATGATCAGCTGTGGAAATAACTGCAACCCAACCTGAATAATACCCAGACTGAAATACATCACATCTTCAGATTTTTAAAGAAAAATTAAGTGATCATTTACTCCCAAATCTTTTATACCTTAACACCCTCCATCCCCTGTGAGTATCAAAGGTTTTTCTTTCAGAAGTAATACAAAATAATGAAGTTTTCTAGAAAAAAAAAGAAAGAAAATTTTATCTCCCAAACTAGTAAAGCTATAATGGCTTTAGACACCTGGAAAGATACACAGCACTACTAAATTCTGAGTTTCCAGTGACGTGAACACACAGCTTCTCAAAAAGATACACGAACGTGTCCATACGAATGGACAAGACAATGAAGAGACACCCAGGGCCCACGTGTTCCAGACACCATCTCCACATCACCCCAAATGTTCCTTCTCCATCTTCTTTCTACTGAATCTACTTAGCTTATGTGACCTAGATCTACGTAAGTGCCTGTCTGTTTACATCCAGAAACCCAGCTGAACACTGAAAGCGACTCGCTTTATTACAAAGCTGAAGTTTTAAGGGCCACTTTTTGTAGTCACACGTTTTGCTCAACCCTGAGTAAGCATTTTTATTCTTGCAATGCCTTATTTATAGATAAGATGGCCACGGTGTCTGCTATCAAATCCGAAAGGCCATATATGGATAATAAAGGATGAAAGATAACGGCTCCCTCCAAAGTTAATCTTTAAAGTTAAATGTGAGTATTTGATCACCTAAAGAGCGCTCTCCTACTAGACGGTAAACTCTCTGAGGGAAAGCTCTGCCTCTTATGTGTTATTTACACAGTGAAAGGTACCAATGATTACTGAATCAAAAATAAATAAGTGGATGGTGACTTTATGGCAAGCAAACTTTCTCAAGCACAGGGAATAAAATGTTGTAAGCCTCGGTCTGAAACAACTACTCTAAACTTACTTGGATTGCTCTATGGGGCACACAGCTCATATACTGAAACATTCGGAGTGTATTCTCTCTCGTGGATAAAAATACTCCTTTTCTTAAATTGACCTAATGGTTTAAAAACCACACTATATATATATATATGGAATATATATATATACATACATATATGAAATATATATACATATATACACACACACACATATATATATGGACTGGACTGTCAGTAGGAGAAAAAACGTTGTAACACTCCTTTGATATGTTATTATCAAGGTACTCCCTGTGGTACTCATTTTAACTCAATAGAAGACTCTCGTGAAAAAAGTTTTGGAAATAGTCCTGTAAGTTGAACTGATGGAAAACTAAACCAAGCACAGGTGAATCTGCGAAAGTTCTATTCTAAAACTAAGTAACTGAATGTATATTTTGAACTTGACGTCTATATTTAAACTTAGAAAAAAGGCATTAATTTTCTCCTCAAAACAGGAAAATAATGTTTGAGTTTCAAACCATCACCATCCCATGTACACATCCTGTACCATTTCTCTCTCCTGACTTCCATGTCAGGACACAGGAAAGGAAGCAATTTTTAAAGTTAAATTAAAAATACTCCTGTGATTAAACCAATATAACTAGAGTTAGGAATTCACCTACCAGTTTATACTATTATTCCTTTCCTGCCTAAAAATCCATTTGAACCTTGAAAAACCCAGAAAAGAATTCCTCAGGCTTCAATTTACTGGCATGCACGGAGAGAGAGAGAGAGAGAAAAATAGAATATACCAAGAGAATATAAATGATAAAATACACAGTGCCGGAAAATAATTCGTAAGTGTCACGGTGAGGAAATTCACCTGTTACAAGCCTCCTAAGAATCCACTATTCCCACATCAGGACATCGAAAACAGGAGAAGGCCATATTCCCACTATTTGGCAACATCAGAAAATTTAGTTCCTAAAATCTACAGCAAGTCCCTAACCATTTCCAAATTCTGTTTACTTTGTAACTTTTTTCTCCAGTCCAGATTTTCCAGGGAAAATAAACTTTTCGTGAGCAGATCTGGAAGACATAAAATGTCTCCTACTTATTATTACCTAGAAAGGCAAACCGAGAGTACTGCTCGGTGCCCCAAGCATCTAGCTTTCAGCCTCTTTATTATCATTGTCAATGAATGGGCCCCAGTCAAATGAAAGCTGCCATTTTAGGGTAAAGACTGGAGGGCTTCTGTTGTACAACAGCAAGACAAAAACACTCCGCGACAGATGTACTCTGGGGGCTGGGAGACGGATTCAACTTCATAAAATCACTGCTCAAGTTATTTCTGAAATAAGAATTACCTAGTACTCAACACATCACTACAATCTAAATAGAATTATAACTGGGATAAATCAGGTTCCCATGCTGTTAAGGTCGTAGCCACTAAGATCTGTTTGTCATCGTTAGAATGGATCTGTAAGGAAATAAAGAGAACAATTTTTCCCCCTCTCTGATTATTACGGATAGTGAGTACTCCCCCGTCTCCTTATTGGGAGAGAATTGAGGGAAAACACACTCCACGTCTCTGAAAGGCATTGCCCGCTGAAAAGACGGCTTAAATTAATATTTTTAGAAAATAAAAAATCTGGGCCTTCACACAAATCCCTGAAAAATAAATTAAAATATTTACCGTACGCCAGAAATCAGGCCCTGAGGATGGCCCTATTTCAAGATAAGTTATTTAAATCGATTGCCAGATAATGTACAATGGGAAACTAAAAAGTATACTTAGCGAGTGGAGAGCTGGATAGTGTATCTAATTCTAGCAATTCAAAAGGAAACTCTCCATGTGGGTTGCTACTTTTCTTTTGTCCATTGTCTGTTCAGAAGAGGGGGGAAAAACTAGTTTAAAATCGAGGCGTGAACAGTCTCTAAAAGTGACCTCCGGGAAAACCGTCCGACCCGGGGCGGGAGCACTCCCCGCGCCGCCCGCTCTCCGGGGGCGCTCACAAAGCGGGCGGCCGGCCGGGAGTTTGGGGTGCGCTCCCACGGCGCGGGGCTCCTCGAGGCAGAGCCATCCGGAGAAAGGCGGCTCGGGAATGATGGCTGCTCGGGGCCGGCGGCTCCTTCCCCGGAGCCTCCCGACCCC